>NC_049260.1:11866526-12166994 GCF_011100685.1 Canis lupus familiaris | reverse complement strand
GAAAATGTACTTAATACCATTGAATCACATACTTGAAAATGATTAAAATGGTAAATTTCATGTTATGTTATGTTTTACCACAATTTTTAAAAGAAATTTGAGAAAGAAAGAGCAAAGCCCCCTAATAAGGCATGTCTGTCCATCCTGACCGCAAGGATACCAAGACCTTGCCAAATACCTTGCAGAACTCTCTGTACACTATTTGCACCACATGACTTTGGCCAACCAGCCTAACATCATTAGTAAAGGTACAAGTAAAAGGAAATCTAATGACTGATGTGATGTACTTTGTGACCCCACCATCCTAGCTCCTACAGCTCACCAATTTCCTGTGTGGCTACTTATAAATCATTCTTTGAATATTATAATCAATCACCTGGGAGTAACATCAGGTATACTAGACTATTATTCTTGGTATTGTCTCATATTTAAGAATTAGGAACCCCCCTCTTCCCCACACCCTTCCATTCCTCTAGCTTCTCTCCTATTTTCCAACTGTAGGAATCCAGGGTCTCATTTGTAAGCTTTTGCTGATGGTTTATCATATTCACCAGGGCTCAAACTCCAGTACTTATGGCCAATCAGTGCTGTGTCTTTGTATGTCTCCTTCTCCTTCTTCTCCTTCTCCTTTTTGATCTCACCTCTCATCACTCTCCTCTTCACTCACTACTCCAGCCATGCTGGCTTCCTTCCAATTCCTTATATCAGATGTACCATGCTTCCTCCCAACGAGCTCTAAGATTTGGCACTCCTGCTCTCTCTGTCTGGAAAGCTTATCCCTCAGATTCTACTGGTTCATTTCCTCACTTTTTTCAAATACGTGCTCAAATATCACTTTCCCAGGCAGGCCTTCCCTGACCACTTTATCAGAAATAGCAACCCCCTCTGCCCTTCTCTGGCATTCCCTCCTGCTGTTTATCACCTGCTGATCTCTTTATCTGCTTATTGTGCATCTCCTGATGTCACTCCCTTCCCCTCACCTCTTGGCACTTCTCACTACCTGACAGAGTTATGTGTTTATTTTTGGATTGTCTAGCTCCCCTGGGATATCATGGGGGCTCTGTATTATTTATGTAATAAATCCAGGTTGGCCTTCAGCTCTCCCCTGACCTATTCGGTCAATCAACCAAGAGTTATTGAGCAATCTCTATATGCCAGGCATTGTGTCAAGTCTCTGAGACCCAGAAAATGGAAAAACGTGATCAATGCCGGTAAGGACTAGTGGGAGTGGCTTAGACAACAATAGGTCATAGAAGGGACCGTGATCTAGGGAATGCTGGGGTCTCACTGAAGAAGTGAAAAGGGCTGAGGTTTTCTGAATGCTCAGGAAGGTTTCCACAGATGCTCAGTTACTGAGGTGGAAGAGAACATAGGTCGTTCAAGGAACTGTAATATTCTGAGGCTGGAGCCCCAGATGCAAAGCACTTATCATCATCTGATCCTTTATCATTTATCTGTCTCTTATTCTCTCTCCCCTTACTTCTTGGGCTTATCACCTGAGCAAACCCCAGGAGCCTGGCTGTGAAGGGGCAGCATGCAGAGTTTGACACCTGCAGGTGATGGAGCGGAGCACGTGGTCAAGGAGACAGAAAGGGGGAGACAAGGCAGGGAGCCCAGCAGCTATGCTGTTTGTACAAAGCCCTCATTATTCCTGCTTGCAGATGGCTGCAGTACTTAAGAAAGCTGCCAAGTCAGATTAAAATCAATCAAGAATGTAGAATATGGGTCCTAGGTTCAACAGACAGAACCATGGGTAAGGGAGTCGTTGCTATACAAAAGCCTCCCTGTTTCAGCGTAGGTTGGAGTGGAGCAGGATTCAGGGAAAGGCTAGTTAACCAACCCAGCATATAATTGAGCCTGTTCTTTTCTCTGTTCTACTAATGATTCATTAAGCAGAATGTACCACTCACTGTGATCCAGACTCATGACTTCAAATCAAACAGAGGAGGCCAATTTCTGCAAAGTACAGGAAGGAAACAATCAGTGCCCTGGGCTTGGTTAGGGCAAGAACCCTACAATTGCTGTTCTCTGGGCAAGACGTTCTGGGAAAACTATAGCTTCAGACCTAGACACAGAGCTGGCAGGGAAAAAAGTCTAGGCTAATGAAAAACACATACCTCAGACTTGGTTACCATCACATGAATTTTTCTTTTCAATAAACCTGTACAAAATTACGATGTTAGGACATTTTAGTAGTAGCTAAATGATTAGAGAAAGAAATGGACAACTGGAACTAGATATTTTATTTTATTTTATTTATTTATTTTTTTTTTGGAACTAGATATTTTAAATAGAAATATTAGGGGCAGCCCCGGTGGCTCAGCAGTTTAGTGCCATCTTCAGCCCAGGGCGTGATCCTGGAGACCCGGGATCGAGTCCCTTGTCAGGCTCCCTGCATGGGGCCTGCTTCTCCCTCTGCCTGTGTCTCTGCCTCTCTCTCTCTCTCTCTCTGTCTCTCATGAATAAATAAATAAAATCTTTACAATAAATAAATAGATAGATAGAAATATTATAGTGTCAAGAAACTAATTTGACCTGTTACTTTAAGGAGAGTGGACAATTGTGGGAAAGTTGCTGTGTGAAGAATTAATAATATTCCCATGCTACTTTATACCTACTATGTACAAAGCATTATAATAGGTCCTTGGCATCCTTTATTTCATTGCATCTCCAAAATAACTTCCCGAAATATATCTTTTTGAAGATTTTTTTTTTTAGGTAATCTCTATATTCAATGTGGGGCTCGAACTTATAACCCTGAGATCAGGAATCAGACACTATTGACGGAGACAGCTAGGCGCCTCTCTGAAACATATATTATTTACTTAATTGAACAGATGAGAAAACTGAGGTTGTGAAAGATGAAGCAAGCTGACTAAGGTACAGAAAAAAGCCAAGATTTAAAGCCTGAGTCTGTCTGACTTGAAGGGCATACAGTTTTGTATAGTGCCCTGAAAAGCTTTCAGGCTTTTGTGACAAACACTGAGTACCTTCCAAAACAAAGCCCTGTTGGAGAAAGTATAAAAATTAGAAAAGTATTTTTACTAGGGGTGCCTGGGAGGCTCATTTGGTTAAGCGGCTGCCTTCAGCTCAGGTCCTGATCTCAGAGTCCTAGACTGGAGCCCTGTGTCTGGCTCCCTGCTCAGAGAGGAGTCTGTTTCTCCCTCTCACTCTCTCTCTCAAATAAATAAATAAAATCTTAAAAAAAAAAAAAAAAAAGGATTTTTACTAAATGTGAAATGGCAGCGATGGAAATCACAGTAAGGAAATAGTTCGTTAAAAAAAAAAAAAAAAAAGGAAATAGTTCGTTAGCAGTTGCAAAAATGCATGATTCTCCACCCAAATTAGGAGATGCCCACAAGCAAAAAGAAAGCAGTCAAAGGAAAGATTTTTATTTAAGAGAAAAGAAATCACCTCAATTCAAGGTTAAGTCATGAATATAAATGAGGTATAAAATAAGAAAGCATCTTTATAAGAAACACAGAGAAGCTTCAAGAAAAGAGCCCCTCGGTTGAGTGCTTGTGCATTCGGCATTATGAGGGAGAACCAAAGGAAATTCTAGACCTTGGGCACCTATTTCTTTTGTGCCTGACTATTCTAGACTTTTGGTGGATAACTCCTGAAATATTTCGTTTCTGTTTAGGGTGGAGAGAACACCAACACACATACACAAATCCCAAAACAACGGCAGACTTGAAGTGGTCTCTTCAGGATCCCCAAATTGAAAGGAGCCTTAAGGCTCTGAGCCTTCACGTAGCTGGGGAGTCCCCTCCACCATGTCATCTGTTTGAATATCTCCAACCACCGGGAGCTCACCTACTTCGATTCCAGACTCCTAATGCTTAGTAGTACTTGTTCATATGTTATCTGAAATCTCCCGCCCTGTAACTTTCATCTGTTGATCCTTGTTTTCCTCTTGAACCAGACATAATTCAGCCTTATATTCCATCTCTTTCAATGCTGTAAGAGAGCCATCCTTTTGCCCCCTAAATATTTTATTCCCTGGGCTAACCTTCCTTACTCATTTCGGCTTTTGCTCCCGTTTCATGATTTATGGCACCATACGCTATGACTCCTCTGAAGGAGCTGAAGTTGGTCTATGTCCCTCGTGAAATATGTTTCCCAGAATTGAACATAATAAATCAAAGGATGGTAAGATTGATTATCAAAAGCATAGAACAGTCAGAATACTATATTTCTATTTAAACAGCTCAAGATTCCTTTGGGTATTTTTTTTTTCCCCTTTATTTTGTAGCCTCCTCACGCTCTTGGGTCTTACTGGCTTCAGGCCACTGAAATCCTCAAGTCTTTTTTTTCCACACGCTGCCATTTAACAAGTTCTCCCTGTATCCTTAACTCTGGTTCCAAGGATAAAACACTCAAACTTGTGGTACTTAAATTTCATTTTAATAGAGATGGCCACTTATACATTTATTTATGAATTTATCCTGCCTTATTCCAAAAGATACTGGCTGATACATCATCCCTGGGCCAATGCCAGTTTGCAACCTACTTTGTCATCTGATTTATTCACACTCCCTCCCAGCTTCTTGTTCTCCATGTATTGATAACCAGGTCCTCTCAGCCCATATTCAGGTTACTTAAGAAGGACCACGCTAGGAAATAATCCCTGTTCAATTCAGACCCGCAACAAAATTTGCTGATTTGACAAAGACAGATCCATTAATCAGGATTCTTAGGGTAGAGTGGTCATGCTGCTAAATTATCTTATAGCCCATCCAGTTTCTCCATCTCTTCTGCAAGGATGCCATGCAAATCTTTGAAAAATGCCTTGCAGAAATACAGAAACTCTATGTCCACAGAATTCCTTTGATCTACTAGTCTAATAAACATATCACAAAAGAAAACCAAAGCCTGCCTGTCAGGCTGTTTTTTCTTAGTAAATTCATGCTGGTTTAAGGATCTCCTCTTCCCTCCCCTGCAAATTCACACACCACCCATAGGATATTCTTAATGCAGAATTAATACTGAAATCCCTATTCATACTGGCATCACCCACCTTCTCCCCTTTTTGAAAACCAAGACATTTGCCCATCGCCTGTCTTCATGAAGCCCTTCTATTTCCCATAAACTGCAGATGATATTTTAAGGATCTTTTTTGAAAATTGTTTTCATCTTTTCGGTTAAGTTTTGTCCAAACCTGAAGCCTCACATTCTTTCAGTTTGTACCCTTGGAGTGGGAGTGACGGGGAGGGGGGGGCGGGGGGGAAGAGAGAAGAGGTACTGTTTTTAGGAGTGAGAGATGCTGGGCAAACGAGATTCTACTGCAGCAGTGAACCTTCAAATTCAAATACCCTTCGGCAAGTCTCTGTACTCTCGAGTTCTTCTTTCCTGCATTAGTGTTAGAGGTCTGTGCTGTTCTTGTGGTTTGAGCCTTTGATTGCTATCTCCTTCCTCCTGGGTTTTTAATGTGTCTCTTACAATCTGAACTCCTCCAAAAAGCTATAGCCCCTCAAGCCCCTCTTGGGTTACTTCTTCCACTCTTATTAATAAGGGGCTCTCGTGCCTTCATATAGACAACAGTACCTTATGCTGACTTGTAACTGACATTTCTTAGAGGTGGATGTGTTCATTCGGCTTTATTGCTGCTAGTAGGCCCTGATCCCATTTGCACAGTTTCTGTAACTAACGTGGTTGAAAATTAGCCAAAGACCAGAAAACATGAAGCCATCGAGGCCTTCCAAGGTCAATAGGCCAGGAAAGATAAAGTATTCCATTATCAGGATGAAAACTGAATCCTCACATTAACCTTCCTAATTGCTTGCTTACCTTGTTTTTATACTTTCTAAGTGAATAGGAACAAAGCCACTTGCTGTTGCTCTCATTAACACTAATGATCAATAAGTAGAAAATTTTTTTGCTGATTCTTATATTTTGTTCAACATTATGTATGCTTAATTTAGAGCTTATTAGGGCATTGCCAATTTTGCTCATTATCTCCTCTACAAGATGAATGTGTTTCTTAAGCAAGTAGTTAACATGAAGCAACAATGACTGACTCAGTCTTTGTAATTAAGCAATGTTTTCAGTTATATTTACTGCTGGGGGTGAGGAGGGAAGAAGTAAGCATTAGCACTTAATATTGACTTATTTTAGATACTCCCAAGAGAAAGAGGTACTTATGACAAACTCAACGCTGTTAATGAGCAGAGCTGACTTGGTGTTCAAAGAAGTGTTTGCCTTACATCCGCTAAGCTTTTTTGAGGTTCTTTCCACCCATTAAAGTCATGCTTTGAAATAAAATGCCGGTACACACTACAACATGGATGAATCCTGGAAACACTGTGCTAAGTGAAGAAAGCCAGACACAAAGGACCATGCACTGTATGCTTCCATTTAAATGAAATGGCCATAAGAGGCAAATCCATAGACAGAAGGCATATTAGTGGCTGCCAGAGGCTGGTGGGGGAGGAGGTTGCTGGAGAAATGTGTGTGGGGGGGTGGTAATGGCAAAGGGGTATGGGGCTTCTTTTTGGAGTGATGAAAACGTTCTGAAATTGATTGTGGTGCTGATTGCACAGCTCTGTCAATAAACTGAAAGCCACTGAATTGTACATTATAAACGGGTGAATTGTGTGGCATGTGGATCACACCTCCATAAAGCCGGTTTTTCAAAATGACACTCTACTTCTCCTGTTGCCATTATATACCACTTCCCCATCTTCCTTTGGAGTCTTTTTTTTTTTTTTAAGATTTTATTTATTTATTCATGAGATACAGAGAGAGAGAGAGAGAGAGAGAGAGAGAAGCAGGCTCCATTCCGGGAGCCCAATGTGGGACTTGATTCCGGAACTCCAGAATCATGCCCTGGGCCAAAGGCAGGCACTAAACCGCTGAGCCACCCAGGGATCCCCACCTAATAGTTTCTTCCTTTGGAGTCTTTAGCAACTGGACCACTGTCACTTTTCCCATCAGGCCCTGCTGCCATCCCAAATGACTTTAACATCCACTACTCAACACCCAGGCCAGTCCCTTCCTTGGTCTTCTCTGCTCCAGAGAGCCTCACCTCTTTGCACTCCGCTAGCCACTCGGCCCTTATTTGTTGCATACTCCACCCTACCTCCTCACCCTACCCTGCCCTGCCTCCCCACCTCTCTATTGACTCTTATCCATCAGCCAGTCTCCCTCCTGAAGCAACAGCTACCTCTCTTTTTCCTCCTCTTTAAACATACACCTCCTAAAAAAGCTGTCTCCGCTTCTCCCTACATATGCTGCAATGAGTATTTCTACACATCACTTCACTCAAATGGCTTTTTTTTTTTTTTAAGAGACCGAGGTGGGGAGTGACAGAAGGTGGAGGAGAGAGAGAATCTTCAGCAGGCTCCAAGCCCAGTACGGAGCCTGACACAGGGCTCGATCTCACAATCCTGAGATCATGACCTGAGCCGAAACCAAGAGTCAGACCCTTAGCTGAATAAGCCACCCAGGCGCCCCTCAAATGGCCTTTTTGAATTCAGTGAGCTCCTTCTGTTTCTCCTTGAATTCTCAGCAATATTTGGCATATTTGACAACTTTCTCCTTCTTACCAGGATCTCTTCCTTTTTTTTAATTTTTAATTTTTAATTTTTTATTTATGATAGGCACACAGTGAGAGAGAGAGGCAGAGACACAGGCAGAGGGAGAAGCAGGCTCCATGCACCAGGAGCCCGATGTGAGATTCGATCCCGGGTCCCCAGGATCGCGCCGTGGGCCAAAGGCAGGCGCCAAACCGCTGCGCCACCCAGGAATCCCACCAGGATCTCTTCCTTTAGCTTCATGACTCTACACACTTTTGGATCTCCTATGCTTTTGGTCACTCCTTCTTGGTCTTCTTTTGAGGCTTTCCCTTGCCTGCCCTCTAAAAGTTAATATTCATGAGTTGTGCCCTGTTATTTGTGTAAGTGATTTATTACTGTGTAACAACCTAACACAAACGTAGCAGTTTAAAACAATATCCATTTATTATTTCTCAGCTTCTATGGGTCAGGAGTCCAGGCACAAGTTTGTTGGGCCCTCTATTCAGGTCTCACAAGCCTAAGGTCAAGGAGTTTAGGGATATATTCTCATCTGAAGCTTGGGATCCTCTTCCAAGCTCATTCTGGGTGTTAGCAGAATTCAGGCCCAGATATCTGATTTTGGAGGTTAAAAAATAAGTTCATTCCACCAGCAGTCTGCCTTTTTTGGGGGTTCCTTCTCTCAGAAAATCATCCCTCATTATCATCCTTGACTTTATGCCCACTCACTTTGCCCCCACATCAAAGCAACCTACACCAATCAATCCTACCTCCTTAAACTCTCCCTAATCTATCTCCCTCTCTTTTTTTTAAAGATTTTATTTATTTATTCATGAGAATACCCAGAGAGAGAGAGAGAGGCAGAGACACAGGCAGAGGGAGAAGCAGGCTCCATGCAGGGAGCCCAACATGGGACTCGATCCCAGGTCCCCAGGATCACGCCCTGGGCTGAAGGCAGCGCTAAACTGCTGAGCCACCTGGGCTGCCCTATCTCCCTCTCTTTATTCCTTGGTCAGGCTACCTTTACCTCTCGTGTGAATTATCCAACAGCTTCCGAACTGATCTCTTAGCCACCAGTCTTTTTTTTTTTTTTTATGTATTTATGATAGTCATCAGAGAGAGAGAGAGAGAGGCAGAGACACAGGCAGAGGGAGAAGCAGGCCCCATGCACCGGGAGCCCGACGTGGGATTCGATCCCGGGTCTCCAGGATCACGCCCTGGGCCAAAGGCAGGCGCCAAACTGCTGCGCCACCCAGGGATCCCTTAGCCACCAGTCTTAACCACTGCTGTGGACATTGTGGACCTGCTTGTTCAATATCCACTCCAACCAGCACTTGCAGTGCTCATTCCAGAAAATGAAAACCAACATTCTTTAGCTAGGCTTCTGTTTGTGATATAGACTGTAACAATCGAGTGTACTCATGTAACATTTGGAAGAAGGAAGTGATTTATCATGGAGAGGGGGCCTTGCCTCCACCACATTCAGCTGGCAAGCTTGGTTATGGAAGCATTTGGCTTTCAGTGGCAGTTGTAGAGGGAGTCCAGTGTCTAGTCCATAGCCATATAACTGAAAAAAAGGCAATACCCAAGCATCCATTTCACTGGCAACAGCTTCCTGATTTCTTGAACACAGCAGAGGAGGTATAGTCCTGAAGCCAGCAGCTATGGAGACAGCTTAACATTTCAGCTCACTGATCATGGCAGATACAGTAGTTCCCTGGCAGTCAAGTTCTACAGTATTATTCTGGAAGGCTTTTGTAGAAATTCAGCCTAGATTTTGCTTTTCCAGTCATTTTTAGACTACTTCTGTCAGTATTAATTAGAATGGTTCATTCTATCTGCAACTAAACTTTGACCACTATATATCCTGCAATTAACCACATTTCATCCAGAGAGATCTTTCTGAAACTCTAAAACTCAAAACCTATAATGGCACTGCCCCTGCTTAAAATCTTCCAACATCCCCCAATATCCTTGTAAAAAGCCCAAATCTTTTAAATCTTGTTTGAAAGGTCCCGCATGATTTGGTTCTCTTATCCTCTGCAGACCCATCCTTACCTAGGTACTCTCTGGCCACGATGACCTAGCATTCAGGTCTCTAAGATACTCACATACTCACCTCTTCATCCTTGCCCATGCTCTTTTCCCTTTGTGGAACACTCTTCCCCTATCTTCTTTTGGTTAATTCCCCACCCCCCCCCTTTTTAAAAAATCTTGGCCAAAGGCTGTGTCCTCCAAACAATCTTCCCTGACCCCACCCCATATCACTTAAGTACTAAAACTCTGGGTTAGGCCCTCACTTACATGCTCCCACAGCACTCTGGCCTTTCCCCTTTGTTTGTTTGTTTGTTTGTTTGTTTGTTTTTTAGATTTTATTTATTTATTAATGAGACAGAGAGAGACAGAGAGAGAGAGAGAGAGAAGCGCAGAGACACAGGCAGAGGGAGAAGCAGGCTCCATGCAGGAAGCCCGATGCAGGACTGGATCCCGGGATCAGGCCCTGGGCCGAAGGCAGCGCTAAACTGCTGAGCCCCCCGGGCCGCCTTGGCCTTTCCCCTTTGAAATACTTACTCCACTGTATCAGGATTGCCAATTTGTAAACTGTACTTCCCCTGACCTTTAAACCCCATGCACCTGGTCTAAGTTGTCCTCTATTTTATCCCCAGTACTAAGTGCCTGGCCCAGACTTAGGTGCATAAATTCAATGAAGTAATCAAGAAATTGAAGCATTTTAAGCAGAGGATCTAATCACGTTTTACAAAAAACACTCAGGCAGCCATGTGCATTCAGAAGAAATTGTAATGGGATCATGTGGAAGGAAGGGGCTGAGATGGAAGGTCCAGTTTCTTGGTCTGACCAGTGCACTATTAGTGGAAATGGAAAGAAGGATACTTTGCATGCTATGGCAGGAAGAGGGGACACAGAAAATTGGCAATATTTGAGAAGTAATAAGACAGGGGCTTATTACACCTACTTTTGGCATTCCAATTCAATTTTTTCTTTTTTTTAAATTGAAGTATAGTCGTTCAATTCAATTTAATTAACATTTTTAAGTGTCGACTTTATGCAAGGCATAAAGTCATTAGGTTATGTGAGACAGAGAGTAAGATACTGTCCCAATCTCAGAGATTCCAAGGGTTTCAGTTGGCTATTGGAGACACAAAAACTTTAATAGAAGACAGAGCGATAATAGGAGAAGGCACCAAGAGTTTCCATTTGGAGGGGCTGTATGTGTGTAGTTTTTCAGTTGATTTGTTTGTTTTTGTCTAAAGGCTAGTAGTTTATGGGTAATGGTGTGGTACAGTGGAAAAAAGATTGCCTAGAGACAAAACATAGGGATCTTAGTTCTTCACCCACCACTAACAGGTAGTATGATCTTGAACAATTTGTTTAACTTCTCTGGGCCTTAATTTCCTTATTTGTAAAATGAGGTTTTTAAGTGAAATGACCTTCAGATGCTATTATTTCCTATGTTTGTTATGTTTTTTAAAAAATGCAGTATTTCGAAAAATTTTTCAACTCATTCAATGAAAATGTTCATATATTCTAAACAACATTTTTGGATAAATGTTTTAACTGCATCCCATAGTATTTAGAATATATGGACATAATCTGGTCACAAATAAACCATAAACTTTGGTTTCTCAATTCTAAGAGACTATGATCCACTTTGGATAATTAGGGACAATTAGCTGGAATGTGTCTCTTCCCACCCCTATTTCCTTGGCTCTTTCAGCCCTATGATTTTTTATTTTTTCAATTTTGCCTTATCTATCACCCGGTACAAAGGCTAGGCTTTGCCAGAGAATAAACAAACAAACAAACAAACCCTCAAATCAGTTTTTTTGTCCCTTTGATAAATGACTTTTAAACTCCGGGCTCAGACTATAGGAGAATGTTCTTTAAATTTCAATGGAAAGGAGACCCATGAAAGAGCACAAAAAGCAAGTTTAGAATCAAGAAAAATAACTCTCTATTTGAAAATTCACCTGCTTGCCCCATCACTATGGTTCTTACTCTTTGCAACTAACGGTGTAACAACTTATGAGAATGGCCAGTAATGCCAGCAGTTGTGCCGGATGAACCCAGAAAAATCACTGGCTTCATACAAAGTTATTTCTGAGTCACTTGAAGTACAATTGGTGGTAAGTATGCTGGTGGCGGTCTATGTTTCTGCTCCACACAGTCATTCAGGACCCCAGGTTGATAGAGACGCAGCCATCTTAAAAGACTAAAAGACTAACTTCTAAAGTCACCTTGGGTGTCAACAGCGAGGGGACAAAAGTAGGGTTGAGGAGGGAAGGAAGATGGGAGGGGGAAGAGGCTTTCCCGTGGAAAGTTTTTCTGGGCCCTGCCAGATATCACCACATTTCATTAGCCTAATCTCAGCCCCATGGGATACCTAACTGCAGGGGTGGCTGAAGAACAGGATCTCGCTGTGTGCCAAGGAAGGGAAGGGGCAGATTTCGATTGCTACAGAGTGGGTTTCTACCATTTCCAGAGATACTGACTCTGTCTAGCTGTTCCCTCTCAACTCTCTCCTTCCTACCTCATGTCTGTAATTGTTGGCAAATATTTCAGAGGTGATTCCTACTTGGCATGAGTAGCTGGAAAATATTTTTAGAGTAGTGATATTCATCAAGTAAGCATCTGATTTTTATGGTGCAGCCTTCAAGTTTCTCTAAGTGTTCTAATTTCTAACTTAGACTAACACAGTACATTAGTTTGTAAGGGCATACAATGATCATAGGCCACCCTAGTTTGTGCATATAGATTTAGCTTCAGATTCATATAACTGGGAATATTACTCTCCTAATGTTATCAGACTTAATAAGGTCAGCAGTAAAAAAAAAACTCAGATATCAAGTTTCCTTTAGATCATCAGTCTGGAAAGTTCTATCACAATGGCTGGCTTGAGTACTTGCCAGTTAGGTATCATAGTTTTTTTTGGGGGGGGGGGGGAGGAGGGGGGAGGTTTTTTTGGGCATAGAGCAGTGGTTGTCAAAGTGTGGTCCCTGAACCAGTGGCATCAGCAGCACCTGAAAACTTGTCAGAAATGCAATTCTCAAGCCTCACCTCTGACCCAGTGAATTAGAAACTCTGGGAGGGGGCCCAAAAATCTAGCATTTTCACAAGTCCTATAGAGAATAACCTAGAACCACTAGTCTAGTTGATTTAGATTACTGCTGAAACATTTCATTCCAAGGACCAGGTCAAAAGAATATTATTTGAAACTGTTTTGTTGAAAACACATTGACTTTTTTATGTTGCTGTGAATTAAGAGTTCTGTGGAAAATTCACAGAATGAAAAGATCACTAAGAGCCCTGGGAGGTTATTAGGGTGAATAGTTTCTAAAGGTATCAGTGATGGAAATCTAAGGTTCTGTGAAGCATCTTTTGGAGCTGCCCAAAAGAAAATGTATTCTTATGCTCAACTGGTGACTGCTCCTAGAATTAGTCACCAAAAGACATGAAATTCTGTGTCAGGAGAAATGGTTTTAGAGCTTTAGGGTACAGTCAACATCTTACTCATCTTTGTATCCCCATTATCTTTCAGAGTGGCCAGCATAGTAAACCATTTTAATAAAGATAATAAAGCAAAAAAAATAAAGATAAAAAGCAGCATAATAAATATTTACATTAAATGAATGAATGGATGGAATAGTCATCTCATGGATTCAGGTTCTAAATAATTTCCACTAACATTCTGGGGTCACTTTGAAAGAAATCCCATTTCAAAAGTTTATTCTAGTTACTATTAAAGAATACTGACTGCCTTATGTAGGTGGCCAGTCTCTTCAGCAGTTAAGAATATTAGCTATCAGATATTAAGAATTCCTCCAACCCCTCTAAGAAAGAGAAAAAAAGTTATGCAAATATAATGCGTGTTCCATTTCTTGAAATATCTATAAAAGAGCTTGGTTACTGCATGCTAACCTTTTCAGTGACTAACTTGGAGCCTCTCAGCCTCAGTGCTGTTGACATTTGGGGCTGGATCATTCTCCGTAGGGGACTGTCCTGTGTGCCGCAGCAGCAGCACCCCCACCTGCCCTGTACCTGGGCACGAATATGACAGCCACAATGTCTCCAGACACTGCCAAGTGTCCTCTAGGGAAGGAGGGGATAAAATTGCTTAGGTTGAGAATCACTGCTCTAGCCTAATATTAAAAGAAGAGTCATTTTCCTGCATTTTATTCAAAGCCCTGGAAATAGGCTTCAGGGAAAAGTGGATGCCACATTTGTCTTTAGCTCACCTTTGAGGGCTTTGGTAGTGACAGCTCTATCTATTTGAAATGATTGGTTCACAAATCCTCATTATTTAAGGCCAGTTTTCTTCTTGGAATCAGTTTATCTTTGGAGATGCAAATTCACAAACTCTAAGCATCTTTTTTATACTTATTATGATCTTCTATGCTGATTGAGTGCTGAATTACATTACAAGGCACTTTAATAATTTCTAAATAACATATAGATGGGGCTAAAGGAATACTGTACAAGTCCATAATATAGTGTTGACACTAACAGAAGTTTTTATCTACTTCATTACAATATTTAAAAAAACAATCTAAGTAGAACCTGCGCTAAAATAAAATGTAATAATAACCTTTAATACATCGTACCTCAAGATTCTGTCCCTGGAAAGAAAGTCACGATTGCTTTTGGAATTTACTTCCTGGTATCTAAAGAATACACTAATAATTCTACTTTTTGGTTTATGTTAGATATTATCTATTTTCTTACTGCTAGTGCATGAGGATTCACCATTATTTCAACATCCCCTCATGTCTGCTCCACCATATCTCAATATAAATGTTACAATTTTTACCTAAATCATCAGTGTTTCACGATGAGCTGACAGTGTACCCAGACATCCTTGTTGACATCCTCATGCTAATATCCCCTCTGTTATTGCCCATGTGGGTATATACTTTAAACATTCCTTCTTTTTTTTCATTTAATGGCATTTTAAGAGGAAGAGGAGATAAAAGCATACGGCCATCACACATTTAACAGGAAACTAAAGCTATTTTTGAAACTTTTAAAAGATTACATTAAAAGTCTCAAAATTTTATCATTAGAAGGCAAAATCCCTATTCCACCCTCACCTCTTGCATTTAGCATAAATGAAAGCTAGGTACTTTTTTTTTTTCCTTTTTAAAAAAAACAAGTGCTGTTAATTAGACTTATTGTGAGATCATTTCACTAATATAAATATCAAATTATGTTGTACACCTGAAGGTATAATGTTATATGTCAATTATACCTCAGTAACAAATAAATAAAAGTTTACCAGAAATACTTCATTTGTTCCCTTCTGTATACTTGGGACACGGTTATTTTTCCTACTTAAGGATAGATCAGTTCTTCTTTCTTCTGATCTTGCTGAATTTCCTTTATCTGCCTGGGCCATTGAAACCTGGGAAACATCAGGCAACCTTGCACCATGAAAGTACATGTTCTTGTTCCATGAGAAATGATTTTGTAATGAATGTCTCCTGCACAAAAGAAGTATAAAATCTGATTTTTAATTTTTCATAAAAAATTATTTTTGTATCATTAACAACCAAGAAATCAGGATCGCCCAGATAACAAAAGCAAAGAATGAAAAAAGATACCCTATTAACATGACAGATGAAGAAGATACTAGGTGAGAAGAAATATGTATATAAGAAAGCCTACAATTTGGAAAAAGTGGGAATCAAAGTCAAGCAGTTAATTACTAACAAAGACAGTAACAGTGCTTTTGTCTTTCACAGTGAATGCACAATTAGCACTTAATACTAAGACTGGGGAAAAACCGTCTATAATCTACTGAAAAAGACCATCTGCTTCTATAAATTTTGTTCTTATACACTTGCCAAAAAAAGAGGACATATTAACAAAATAATGGGCCCTGCATTGTTAATTGCTAGGTTGTTTGCAGTTGTGCTGTTGCTATTAGAATTTAATAAGCCATTCCTTCTTCTAAATTAATAAGCAGCCAACATTATGTAATAGCTGCTTTCAGCTGCTAATTATTTTTCCCATAATTCCTTTCCATCTCTACCCTCCACCCCCACCTTTTCTTGGCTAGGAGCACCAGAGACTGCCAATATGTCATCAGCAAGTCTCCTGTCTTCATTTTCAGAACCACAGACCAACATTAGGAGCATAACCAATGACTTTAAACTTGGGGGTGGTTAGCTAGGAACACTGAGGATTTATGTGCTTTGTATAGAAAAAGAGAAAAACGGCACTTGGATTCAGAAGGCAAGTTTTCATTGCAGTCTTCAATCTATCTTTGAACTGACTAATGGCATGTTTTACGTAGTAAGGGAGAAATGGGACATTAACATGTGACTTTGGGGCATGACTGCTCAGGAAGCGAGGGAAATTTGGGCAGGGGGCCTAAAGACCACAGAAAGCCAGCTCTGTGCTTTGTGTTGATCACTTAATAGTCCAGTATACATTATTGTACATATTTGTAGGAAATTTTCCTAGCAGTACAGTAGTGCTTAAAAGGGGAGGTATTATACGTTTTTACTTTGCCAAATAAGGGCATCAAAAATGCTCTCAAATCCCTGTTATATACTATCATAGTTTTATAGACCTTTCACCACAAAAAAAGAGAACAATCTCTAATAAAGGATTCCTTTAAATTGATTAAAGTCAGCTTCGTGAAAAACGTAGCATTTCTTTTTCACTCTGGGCCATTAAAAAATTCTGGCGACTAGGTTTGGGAACCTCTGCAAAAAGGGCACAGCTCAACAAAAGCAATTTTCCAGCTTCCTTTGTAAGAACCTAGGTGACTGGGGTAATGAATAGCATTCAACATGAGAAACCCGTGGCTGTTCAAGCAAGGTCACTTAATCCCATGGGGCTCCCCTTTCCTCATCTGTAAAAGATGAGTCGGACTAGATGATTCATCCATTCTTTTCATTCAAAAAAATACGGATATCCATTATGTGCCAGGCACAATGCTCAGCACTATCGTTCTTAACAAATTTATCATTTTATTGTCCTTATCAGTCAACTCCCACTTATTAGATGTGCTATATGCCAGGCAGTGAACTAGGTTAGGGCGCAAAAAGAATAAAATTCAAGACGTGTTAAATCGGGGCAAATGGACACGTGGGGAATGCAAAACGATTAAAATTCAAGATGTGCTAAACAGAAGCTAATGAACATGTGGGTGAAAGGGTGAACACGTTCTTACAGGGTTTGAGGGTGAGGCTTCATAGATGTAACATTTGAGAGGAAGTGCATGCCAGGCAATGCAAGTCTTCGGCAAAGCTAACTGGAACCCAGGCGGCTTTAGGGTGGGGGTGGGGGGGCGGGGGACGCGACTCCGTGTGAAGGAAGTGGGATTTCAAAGACGAGATGCTGTCGGGGCTTTTCGGCAGAGAACGGACAGTAATTCATCAGTTCCACAGCACTGAGGATAGGCGAGGCAAGCCAGGGAAGAGACACTTGCACAGCTTGGGGCAAAAGGTGTCTAGGGCTGGAGCAGTGCGATGGGCAGGACGAGCTGGATTCCAGGCAGTTTGGAGGCAGAGTAATTGCAAGAGGCGCTCGGAACGCGTGCACGAGCTCCACCACGGAGCAGGCTTGTTTTCCCCAGGGGTGCAGCACTCCCTTTTTCCCCTCACCAGCATCGCGGCAGCCACGCCTCCCTGCCCCACCCTCTTTGGGTGCGGAGAGTTATCCGGGCTCGAACTTGGCTCTTCGCGATCCTGCCCTGCCCTGCCCCGCACAGCGGGGTCGGCAAAGGGCACCGCAGAACCCCGTCCTCCCGCCACCGAGAGCCCCAGCAGCCACCCGCCGGAGCTCCGAAGGCACGCACAGGCCTGCGCAGGCGCGCCGGCCTTGGCAGCAGCCGCTTCCGGGTCACGTGGCCCGACTTCCGGCCCAGACCACCCCTCTCGGTAGGGACGCGGCCAATCGGCTTTCTCGGACGGTGCGATCGCCCGCGCCGCCTCCGGTGCCGTTGGCGACGGCCTAGCGGGTTCCCGCGCGTCGTCCAGCCCGCCCCTCCGCTCGCCGCAGCCCCGGCTCCTCCCTCGTCCGGCCCACGGGGCGGGGTCTGTCGGCTCGCCCTCCCCTCGCCGCCTAAGCCTTTCCTCCGCCGGCTGGGTCCCCTCCCCACAGCAACACGGCTTCTCTTCCAGCGCTCGGCGACAGGGGCTTCCCCTCAGCCGCCGCCGGCACCGCCGCCGCCGCCGCCGCCGCCGCCGCCGGCCGAGCTCCGCCGCGCCCGCGGCCCTGCGGCCGCCGTAAGTCCCGGGGGGCAAGCGGGGGCGTCGAGGACAGGGAGCCGGGAGGGAGGGTCGGGCGCGCCCTCCGCCGCCCCGCGGGCGCCCCGACGACCCCACCCGGTGCCTGGCCGCCCGGCCCGCCAGTGGCTCGCGGCGCCCGGCAACTCACTTCTCTCGGTGTCCGCGCCCCTCTCCACTCCGCGCCGCGCCGGGGGATGCGGGGGGCCCCGCGGCACCTGTGGTTCGGGAATCACCTCAAGTTTTGCGGGGCATTTTCGGGAGGGGCCCGCGGCCGGGGCGGGGGCGGCGGAGGACCCTTGGCGCCCCCTGCGCGGCGGCGAATGCCATTGTCTGCCCCGCTCCTAGCCTGTCACCTCACGCGGGCTCGGTCAGTGATGGAGCGCGGCCCCGTGGGGCGGTGGGGGGGCGTCGGACGCGGCCGGACCGAGGAACGCTGGCCCTGAGCCGGCTCCGCGGCGGAGCCTATTGTTTTTAATAGCCAATCTCGAGGAATTGAGGTGCCCTGTGATTTGTGGCAAAAATCAAAGCATTAGTTTTTAACCAGAGGGAAGGAATACTTGTGCTTCGCAACCGGGGATCGTCCCGTGTTAGCACATAATTTATTTTAGAGTGTGTTATTCATTCGTCTGTAAAGTGGTGGGGAGGGGATACAGACCGCCTGGAGCTCGTACTCTTTTCGAAAGCAAACCGCCACCCGTCCAGGTCGTCGGGGTCCTGATACAGGGGTCTGTTGTTCTTAAAGTTCTGGTAACGGGTTTGCAGTAAACGTCCAGGTGATGCTTTACTTGCTGTCCCCCTTCGAACGCAGCTGTCCTAACACGACTTGTATGGGAGGCACTTTGATATCAAGAACATCGTTTATTTTGTGCCGCTGCAGGTTTTAAGTGAGGTGTAATACCACTGTTTTAACTTTAATAAAGTTAAATTGCCACATCATAAATTTCTAAATATCTTGTTGACGCCCGTTTGGATTAGTACAAAAAGCGACAATAATTTCTTAGCGAAATTTAGAGCCGGTTTTATTCTAAATTGGCTGTGCAAATTCCCCCACCCCATATTCAAATTTAAGATGGCATGATGCATATTAAGAATCGGGTTGGGATCTTACTTGTAGTAACCCTGTTAAAGGAACTTATAGCAGTTACAAGAAAAAAAGTGTCTGAATTGTACCTTTAAATGAACTTTTGTTAGAAACAATGCATACCTGTTTGCATTTGGGAAGACCAGTTGGATTACAAGCTTTCCTTTAAAATTAAACATGTAAAACTAATTGACGTATTTGAGGTTCCAAATACATATATACAAAATAGTGTAAGTAAAATATACTAGAATTCAACATCCACTCCATCTGTGGATGCATTTTTTAAAAATTGTTTTAAATGAAGTATTTTGCATAATGTCTCTACATGTGTGTGACTCAATTTTGGCATTTTAAAGGTTTATATTTTTTCATATTGTTACATTAACCCACTTCTTTATTGTGTGCCTATTTATATTGGAATTTTTTAAGTGAAGATGAGAAGAGGTACTTAAAAATCAGGCTCTAATTAAGAAAAATGTGCATCTTTGGGGTTTTTTTGTTTAAAATTTTAGATCTTTTGTTTTCCCTAAAATATGTAAGCATAAACTAAAGAGAGCATTCTGAGCATTGAAAACAAGTAATTCAGCCTGGAACTGGAACAGCCTTGGTGAAAAATAGTAGATCTGCTGTTTGTTTCAAATGTATCTAAACCAGTTGGTATCATACAGAGAGTGTGAAATGTATAGCACAGGTAGACAGTTTTCTTAAATTGCAGGTGTTATCTTTTTCCTCAAAATTTTCACTCAGCTCTTTACCTGGGTTTTTTGGGGGGGTTTTTTGTTGTTGTTTTGTTGTTTTGTTTTTTTGCCACAAGCTGCTTACCACACTTAGGTGGAACAGGGTGGGGTGGGGTGGGGTGGGGTGGGGAAATTTGCATCTGGTGGGAAGATCTTTATACAAGAATTTTCCTGCTATTTTAACTGGCATAGCAATACTGATGGCTGCTAATCATTGGTCAGTTACAGGTCGTGGCCCCAAAGCTTCTCTGTGAAATGTGTCATCTTAATCTTTACCGAGTCAAAGTGTTGCATGTAATCTTGGTTCTATTTATCTTAACAGATGCAGTTTATGTTGCTTTTTAGTCGTCAGGGAAAGCTTCGACTGCAAAAATGGTATGTCCCACTATCAGACAAAGAGAAGAAAAAGATTACAAGAGAACTTGTTCAAACCGTTTTAGCACGGAAACCTAAAATGTGCAGCTTTCTTGAGTGGCGTGATCTGAAGATTGTTTACAAAAGGTATAATTTTTATTTATCAGATAGGTAAAATAGTAGGATCAAATGTTCAGTCATGTATAATGTGGTAATAGACTTTTTTTGAGAGATGACATTTATAAATAATTATTAATAAAGATTTACGTGAAAAAGGTTTAAGTTAAAGCTTTATGTCTTTAAAATAACTGCTGTTTTGATTGATTACCCAGTCAAAAAAATAAAATCAGAAGTCGATTTAAAACTAATTATGTGATTAAAGGCATAAATGATTATTCTTTTTTAATAATCTTTTTAGAAAAATGAATTTATTTCTTTACAGGTGAAAATTGGGTTGTATTTTAAATGCTATAATTCTCTGAATTTAGACAAGCCTTTTCCCTCTACCCCCTTCTTGAAAATCTATACAGTAATGACTAATAACTGACATGCCTTTTTTCTGACTTTTAGAATCTTACTTATGAACACCTTGGATACATAGACCATTTTAGTCATATAGAGGTTTTGAACCTTTGTGTATACACAAGATTTCTTTGTTAGCATTTATTCAAAGAACACTTGTTGCTGTCATGGAGGTATAATTAGATCTGATAATTTTGCAAAGAATAGATTTTTAAATTTTTGATGTTGCAAAATGACTCACATTGGCTTTGAACACTAAGCTTTTTAAAAAATGTACATCTTTATTAATATATGCAAGTCTTTTAATACTCTAAAATATATTTCTCAAGATTAGGCTAATCAGGTTAAAAGAAATATAATTACTTTGTTTCTTCTCCATATTCCCTCTTTTACACATAATTTACTGTATGTAAGATGAGTGTTTCTGCATATAAAAAATTGTCTTCTGTAGGGGAAGTGCAGGGAACAAACAGTATGGGCTGCAAGGAGGGTTGAAGAGAAGTCTGGGTTTTATCTCTTTCCTTTATTCCACTCTAGGTGTGGACTGTGTTTTGTGAGGGAGGTGGCAGAGGAGGTAATGGGGATTATAGGACATTAAGAATGTTCTCAATACCATTAACTCCTTTTTCCAGTAGAATAAATTTAGTCATCTTTGGGTGATTTGGGTTTAGTACTTGTTGAGAAAACTCAGCATTTTAGAGCTGAGAGAGGTCTTGGAATAATCTAGTCAGATGATTGTTTTTATAAAGCTTTTTGTCCCAAGGTTAGAACCTTAAATGAAATAAGTGGAAGTGGAGGTGCTGTCATGAAAACAGGACGCATACCTCTGCTCCCTTGGCCTGTATCCTCTGCATAGGAGATGTTTCATGAGCTTTAAAACCGCCACTGTTGATTAAACTTCAATTTTGTAAAAGGAAGAATTTGGGAGAAGTGACTTGCTCAAGGTCATATTCTAGTTAGTGACTGACAAGAGGGCTAGAAACAGGTATTAAGTGGAGAGGGGAAGGTTTTAAACGGGGATGAAAACAGAGCAGATACACATTTCTGAAAGGATCTTTGTAATTGGAGAATGGGGTGGAGCGGGGAGGGGGTTGTGGAGCGCTGAGGTCCGCCTGGAGAGATCCCTTAGAGGAGACCCTGGCATTATAGTGAAGCCCTGAAGGAAGACTGCTGTGGGCTCGGCCAGCGGAATGAGCTGTTACTACAAGGTAAGTTTTACAATACTTGGTCGCCGCTAGAAACAGGGAAGGCAGTGATTCCACATTTCTGGTTCAGCTGATTGTAAATGTGAGGTAGTAGACACGGTGACTGAGATGCCTAGTTTGCTCGGGGTGAACGTGGAAGTCAGGGCAGAAATTAGGCATAAAGTGGTAGATCACCAACATTCAAGGGGCAGGGAGACGGGGAGAGGGTAAGTTATAGGGTCAGTAATGTCAGGGAAGGGGAGAGAGTTTTGAAAATTAAGTCACCAGTGCCAAATGTTGCAAAAACAAAGTGAAGAAAGAATCTATTAGGTTTTACAGTGAGAGTTCATAAAATGCCATTTGTCGGAACATTTTCAGTGAAATAGTAGAAACAACTCTCGAAGAAATGGGGCGAGGTGTGAAGAGGTGGAGACTTTTAAACAGCAAATGTAGATTATTTTGGGAGCTTTGTCAGATGTGAAGAGGTGGTAACCACCCATAGACATAGGAGTGAGGGACAGGGTTTTTAAAAAGGTGTGAGAGACTTAAGCTTATTTCTAGATAGGGGAAGGAGTCCCCCGTGTGGAGGAGGAAAATACCAGCAAGGGAATCAATCCCAGAAATCGAGATTCCTGCAGCTGAAGGCAGTGGCCTGTTAATGCTGAAGGAAAGCAAGCTCTCCCGTGTTCCCGCATACAGCATTCAGCCCACCCATGTTGGGCCAAGCTTTTTTTTTTCTTAAAGGCTAAAGGGTAATCTAACCCGATTCTGATACTTGTATCAAGTGCCTGTAAATAAAAGGTGCCCTTAAAAAAAAAAAAAAAAGCTTTATTGAGATAAAATTCACATGCAGAATTTTTTTTTATTTTAAGGCGGAAGTTAGAATTTTTAATCTGTTTTTCTATGCATCTGCCCCATTTCATACTGAAAACCTCATATATTAAATACATATTTAAGAACGTATTCTTTGTTGATATAAACAGGTGATTTTTTTTTTCTCCTAGTCCAGCTGGAAGAGAAGACCTTTTAAGCAAAAGAATTCTCACTTAGCTTCTGAGAGAAATTCTGAACCAGCCCTGTTGCTGTTCCCATCACCAAGTGATCTCTTTAGGTCTTCCTTCTTCCATTTGTCTCAGCCACATTCTTCTTGCTGATCATTTCTCATAACATTCCCCCTCTTGGGAAGAGGGTTGGGGGAGGTGTGGATAAGAAGAATATAACTGAAAAAATAGATTGAAAAATCTGAGGACTTGAGTTCTGTTTGATTTTCACCCTTAGCTAGTTTTGTGACTTTGAACAAGTCATTTTGTGTGTGTCTTCTCATCTCTGAAATAAATGCTCTTGAAGATCTCTTAAAGACCTAACACTGGGAGTACCTGGATGGCTCGATGGTTGAGCATCTGCCTTCGGCTCAGGTCATGATCTCGGGGTCCTGGAATTGAGTCCAGCGTTGGGCTCCCCCAGGGAGCCTGCTTCTCCCTCTGCCTAGGTCTCTGCCTCTTTCTCTCTCTCTCTGTGTCTCATGAATAAATAAATAAAACCTTAAAAAAAAGGGGGGGGAAGAAAAAGACCTAACACTGTATGCTTTTTTTGATTCCTATTTTATGCAGCATGTTATGGAAGAGGCACTAGATTAAAGTTTTTCAGTGAATTTAAAAATACATATATCTCCAAATTACTAGTTTGAGAATTTGCCACAGTACTGTATTTTCTTTACTAACAAAAGAATTTTTAATGACATACCAGTGGGTATTGAGAATAGTTTAGTTACATTCACGCACAGTCAGCTGACACATAGCTGGCTGCGGAGAAGTCATGTGTTTTGAATATAAGAATAGGCACTTTCAGATGTTCTGAGTGCCAGTAATTAGAGTAAGCCTTAATCCACTCTGCTAAAAATAACCAAACATACCTTTCTTCTTACTAGTCTATTATTACTTTTACTTCAGATTTAAACTTACAAATATATACTAAGAGAACAAAATAAGCCAAAATTGAATATTTAAAAAGCATTTGGTTCTAAAAATAGGGGTATACTTCAGTTCTCTTGATAGTCTTTTACTAAATCAGCATAACAATTTTTCTCTTCCTCTTCAAAACTCTTAAAATATTGCTTATTCAGTTTTAATTTTTGCCAGGTGCAGGATTACTTTATTTAATACAGTTCCTGGCTGTAGTTTTTAATATGAAACTTGGGTTTTGGAGTCAAATTACCGTTACTCAATTAAGCCTGGGTCTCCTATAAATGCAAGTTAATAACAGTATCTTTCTGGAAGAGTTGTTGTGAGGATTAAAATGGTAAAGCCTTGGCTAACATTTAGTGTCTCAGAGTGAGGGCTCTATGAATGTTATTTGTTAACTATTCTGTTTCTTCCAAGCTTTCTATAAACAGGTGCCTTATAATCCTGATAACTGGATGTTTACCTATAACAAAATTTGTTTAATTGATAACTCTTTTTCCTTTCTGAGTGAAAGCAAACATTTAGGTAGTTTTGCAGGATTTTTTTTTGGCATCGCAGGATGATTATTATTATTATTTTTTTAATTTATTTGAGAGAGAGGGAACAAGTAGGAGCAGCAGGAGAAGAAGGTGAAGCAGGCACTTTGCTGAGCAGGGAGCCTGATGTGGGGCTCAGTCAATCCCAGGATCTTGAGATCATGACCTGAGCCGAAGGCAGATGACTGAGCTACCCAGGCACCCCTATGTTGCAGGATTTTAAAAATAATGGTTGATGCTTGGACACATCAGTCCTGGTGATAATTAAATTAATAGTTCTAAATGATTCACACAATTAAGCACCATTGAATAAGTACTGTTTATTTGTAACTCAGGAGGCCGTACTGTGGATGGTGCAAGCATTAGATTAACAGTAGCATTGTAGAAATGCTGACATTCAGAGTAAAAGAAAGTTTACCCTAAACTGTTAATAAATTCCTTCTTTAATTTTATTTTTTTAAAAAAGATTTTATTTATTCATGAGAGACACAGCGAGAGAGAGAGAGAAAGAGAGACAGAGGCAGAGACATAGGCAGAGGGAGAAGCAGGCTCCACGCAGGGAGCCCAATGTGGGACTTGATCCTGGGACTCCAGAATCGTGCCCTGAGCCGAAGACAGACACTTAACTGCTGAGCCACCCAGGAGTTCCCTAAATTCCTTCTTTAAAAAACATTTTTTTAAAATTTATTTGAGAGCACAGAGTGAGAGAGCATGAGCAGGAGGAGGGGCAGGGGGAGAGGGAGAAGCAGGCTTCTTACTAAGCAGGGAGCCCAGATGTGGGGCTCTGGGGCTCTATCCCAGCATCCCTGGATCATGTCCTGAGCAGATGCTTAACTGACTGAGTCACCCAGGCGCCCCTTAATACATTCCTTCTAATGAGATTATTTAAATAGCACTCTGTTCATGTCAGCTAATCAGGTCTGTTTTTTTATCTACCATTTTTATTTAATATCAGTTCCTTTAATCTTTAGTTTTCTTGATTTGGGGACTTGTAATATGTTATTTGTATCAGTTTCCTCAAATTCAGAACTATTTGGTGAACATGGGTTAGGGAGGATGGAGAGTTGGAATATTCCATGGCTTTTTTTTTTTTTTTTTTAAGAGAGAGATTGTTGAATTTGCGTGAGCAGGGTGAGAGTGCTAGGTGATAGGGAGAGTGATAGAATCCCAAGCAGGCTCCATGCTCAGTGTAGAGCCCAGTGTAGGGCTTGATCTCTGAACCCTGGAGATTGTGACCTGAGCCAAAGTGGTTCACTTAGCTGACTGAGCCACCTAGGTGTCCCTCATTGCCTTTTTAAACAGATACACAGGGCAGCCCCGGTGGCGCAGCGGTTTGGCACTGCCTGCAGCCTGGGGTGTGATCCTGGAGACCCAGGATCGAGTCCCACATCGGGCTCCCTGCGTGGAGCCTGCTTCTCCCTCTGCCTGTGTCTCTGTCTCTCTCTCTCTCTGTGTCTATGAATAAATAAATAAAATCTTTAAAAAAAAAAATAAACAGATACACAAAACAGGGTAGGAAGGAGAGGAAGCACTCTAAAGTTGGAGGTGGGGGATCCCTGGATGGCTCAGCGGTTTAGTGCCTGCCTTCGGCCCAGGGCGTGGTCATGGAGTCCTGGGATCGAGTCCCACATCAGGCTCCCTGAATGGAGCCTGCTTCTCTCTCTGCCTGTGTCTCTGCCTCTCTCTTTCTGTGTCTCTCATGAATAAATAAATAAATTCTTTTTTTTTTATATTTTTTTTCAATTTTTATTTATTTATGATAGTCACAGAGAGAGAGAGAGAGAGGCAGAGACACAGGCCGAGGGAGAAGCAGGCTCCATGCACCGGGAGCCCGATGTGGGATTCGATCCCGGGTCTCCAGGATCACGCCCTGGGCCAAAGGCAGGTGCCAAACCGCTGCGCCACCCAGGGATCCCAATAAATAAAATCTTTTTAAAAAATAGGGCAGCCTGGGTGGCTTAGCAGTTTAGCGCCGCCTTCAGCCTGAGGTGTGATCCTGGAGACTGGGATCGAGTCCCACGTCGGGCTTCCTGCGTGGAGCCTGCTTCTCCCTCTGCCTGTGTCTCTGCCTCTCTCTCTCTCTTTCTCTATGTCTCTCGTGAATAAATAAAATCTTTAAAAAAAATCTTTTTAAAAAATAAATAAAATTGGAGGTGGTGCCCTCTTATGTCCTTCATGCTAATAAATGAACACATTCGAAAGCTTTCTCTCTAAGCCTACAGGAGACCTACCATTTTGAATAACTTAATGTATAAGTCAGGTAGAATGGACATGGCAATAAAGTCGAGCTGTGTATGATGAGGGAGTCCCTAAGGTGGAGTGGGAAAAGGTCTGAAGATCAGATTTCTTGTCCTAGACCAACCACTTGGCAGATCCTATACTCTTGGGCCTCGTTTTTTTTTTTTTTTCTTTGTTTTGTTTTTGCCTTCCTCTGTAATCAAGGATTATGGTGCTTGCTGTTGGAAAGATCAAATAATTGGTCTTTATTTTTTTTTTTAAGATTTTATTTATTCATGAGAGTCACAGAGAGAGGCAGAGACACAGGCAGAGGGAGAAGCAGGCTCCATGCAGGGAGCCTGATGCGAGACTCTATCCCGGGTCTCCAGGATCACGCCCTGGGCCTAAAGCAGGTGCTAAACCACTGAGCCACCCAGGGATCCCCAATTGGTCTTTATTTTTATTTTTTATTTTTTTTAATTTTTATTTATTTATGATAGTCACAGAGAGAGAGAGACAGAGAGGCAGAGACACAGGCAGAGGGAGAAGCAGGCTCCATGCACCGGGAGCCCGATGTGGGATTCAATCCCGGGTCTCCAGGATCGCGCCCTGGGCCAAAGGCAGGCGCCAAACCGCTGCGCCACCCAGAGATCCCCAATTGGTCTTTATTTGATCAATGTGATGATAGTGGGTTTTTTTAAAAAAAGATTTTATTTATTCATGAGAGACAGAGAAGCAGAGACCTAGGCAGAGAGAGAAGCAGGCTTCCTGCGGGGAGCCCAGTTCAGGACTCGATCCCAGGACCCCAGGAACACAACCTGAGCCAAAGAGAGACACTTAACCCCTGGGCCACCCAGGTGCCCCTATAACATTGATATTAATAGAGCATTCTGTAAATATTAGACATTCTCATACTGAAGAGTAGGAATTCATTGAATTCCAAAACTGAGATTGTGTGTGTATTATTTTCTGTTAATGCTATGAACAGTAATTGCTCATTGTGTTTTCGAAAAATCACTTAAATGCTTGTCAGTGAAAATTACAGTCGAAACAGACTTGTTTAGAATGTTCTGTTTTTTTGGTAGCGTTGGTTTGGTTTTTTCAACAGCCTTTATAACACACTTAAACCATTTGAAAATGCTCTTTTAATTCTCAAAAGACTTGATCATTGTTTGCTGTGCCTCAAGGTTATATGTTAAGTTTTGGCTTCCTTGGGTCAAGTATAATGTAGTCCCATGTGCTAGAATCCTAATTTGGAAAGAGAATATGAGTTTTCCAATTTTATTATTCAAGGGTAAATAACCTAAACTTTCATTTAACAGATAGACCTTGGAAAATTTGACGACAGGTCACAGTTTCCCCTGTTCTCTTTCTCTAACTTCTGTAATAACTTAAAACTGTTCTTATCTTGGAGTTTATTCCACAGTCCTAGAAACCTCGTTTTTAAAAACAGTTCTATGCTGTGGGAAGTCAAGATAGTAGTTACCCTTGGGGGTGGCAGGTTGTGACCTGGAGGGGCTAGGAGAGGGGATTCAGGAGTTCCATAATCTGTTTCTTAGGGTGCTGGTACTTGGGTGGGTTTACTTTGAAAACCAAGGGGTGGCTCAGTAGTTTAGTGCCACCTTCAGCCCAGGGCGGGATCCTGGAGACCTGGGATCGAGTCCCACGTCAGGCTCTCTGCATGGAGCCTGCTTCTCCCTCTGCCGGCGTCTCTGCCTCTTTCTCTCTCTCGTGTCTTTCATGAATAAATAAATAAATAAAATCTTTAAGAAAAGAAAAAAACCAAGAGTATATGACCTGTGTCCTCTGTTTGTATATTACACTTCAACAAAATGTTTCAGGCATTGCCTTCATGTTGATAGTATCTTCAATGAGTCCTTCGGTCGGAAAGTTTATCTTCTTCCCTGTTTACTTGTAGTTTGAATTAGTCACACAGTGCATTTTGTTTTAATTAAGTAAGTGTATTATATTTCATACAATATAGGACAATTATATTTCTTTCATTATATTTAATAATCGGGTCCAGCTATGTTTTAGAATATTCAGAGAAGGGAGTCTGAAAGAAGAGCAAAATGAGTTACTCTTTCTAGATTTCTGGATGGTATGATTGAATGATCCTTTTTTTGTTTTTGTTTTGTTTTTTGTGTTTTTTTTTTTTTTTTGCTTTGTACTTTTGAAACACTATATGCATTCATTCCTTTTTTTTTCCTTTTTTAAAAATTTTATTTATTTATTTATGAGGGACACACAGAGAGAGGCAGAGACACAGGCAGAGGGAGAAGCAGGCTCCCTGCGGGGAGCCTGATGTGGGACTCCATCCCAGGGCCCTGGGACCATGACCCAAGCCAAAGACAGATGCTCAACCACTGAGCCACCCAGGCGTCCCAACATTCATTCCTTTTGTAATCCAGGAGGGAAATAATCTATACTGTTGTAAAAGGGGAAATAAACTGTATAAGCATGGGATCTTTCACAATAGGGTATGAAAACATATTTAGAAAACATGATTATAGGGTAAAATTTTTTCCACATTTGCTTTGTTACAGATATGCTAGTCTGTATTTTTGCTGTGCTATCGAGGATCAGGACAATGAGCTAATTACCCTGGAAATAATTCATCGTTATGTGGAATTACTTGACAAGTATTTTGGCAGTGTGAGTAGTATTTTGTTTTAGGAAATTGAATGCCATGGTCTTTTTTTTTAATCTTTTCTGTAACAAGTTTATTATTTGATCGTCTTGGGGATTCTGACTGTTTAAAAATAACTGCAGGAGAGGGAAGGGCTGACTGTCTTTTGCTAGCGTGCTCAGTCAGCTGCCAGAATGAATGCTTGATCCCATGGCCCTACTCATTTAATGATGGTTGTGAGAATGAGATTTAAAATAGTGAAACAGGAAGGAGTTCAGCTGCAAAGATTAATATTCTGGAAGTGCTTTGTATGGAATTTAGATTTGGTAAGCAGTTATAATCACATTATCTAAGAAATGTGTATTTAAAAAGATCAGTGTTTATCAATAGAGAATTATTAAGTTGCTCATGTTGGGAGCTTCCAGAATCAGGTCTTACTTTACTTAGCTTGTAGGTATTGTGTTTCCAAGTACTTGAGATTTTACAATTAAGCTGACTAAATTGGTGATGCTTAGTTATTAGCAAGATTGCTGTTTTTAGAAAGAATTAAGATCGATTCACTCTGATCAGATTTTATGCACTACCCAATGATGGGTAAGTATCTTTTGCTTTCTTCAGTTTTTGACATTGTTTTTCTTGCTTTTCAGGTATGTGAACTTGATATCATCTTTAATTTTGAGAAGGCTTATTTTATTTTGGATGAATTTCTTTTGGGAGGGGAAGTTCAGGAAACATCCAAGAAAAATGTCCTTAAAGCAATTGAGCAGGCTGATCTACTGCAGGAGGTAAGCTAATTGGAGTTCTCTTTAGTAGACCTAAGCATGTTCTGGTATTGCTAAGGAAGTCTCAGTTATGTTCTCTCATTCTTAAAGTTTCAGAAATTACTCTGAAGCATGCTTAGCATGTAGTGTCCATGTGCAATATATTGATTGGGGTATATGTTAGTCACATCAACTTAGTTAATCTGTGGATGGATTGTTTGCTTTAGAGATGGTCTGTCATATTGATGGCCCAGTTTTTGGACCCCAAAACACTAGGGTCTAAACCTTTAGAAGACGGACTAAGAAGGGAAAAGATTCATCTAACAGTAATTTGAGAACTCTCCATCCGTTGTTCCGAATTACTGAAGGTAATGCCTTTTTGCATTAGTGTGGATGGATAATCAGTTGACTGTGAGACTATGGCATTTTCATCCCAGATTGGTTCATATTTTCACCTCATGTCCATTAAGCACAAATGTAGCCAAGCAAATGATAAGTGTTATAATTACACTTTTTGTAGAAATCTCTAATTTTGTGTTAGAAAAACTAAAAAGTATTTGGCCTTTTTCTTTGCTCTTTTTAAATATTTTATTTAACTTTATCTCAGAGAGAGAGAGAGAGACAGAGAACATGCACACACAAGTGAGGGAGGGAGGGAGGGGCAGAGGCAGAGGGAGAGCGAGAATCTCTCAAGCAGACTCCATACTGAATGGGAGCCCAATTTGGGACCCAGTCTCATGACCCTGAGATTGTGACCTGAGCCAAAACCAAGATTTGGATGCTTAACCAACTGTGCCACCCAGGCACCCCTCTTTGCTCTTTTAAAATAGCAAATCATGTTCTGTCAAGTGATTGCATCCTTATTTTCTCTTGATATCCTGAGAACCGTTGATAAACCCCCTTCCCTTTCCAATTTCCACAGTTGTCCTGGATTACTTGTATATTTGTTGTTTCTGGACCTTCAATTTCTGAAGTTTTTCAAAATACTTAAGGATACCTTAATTCAGATACGAAGTTGAATTATGGTTTAGCAATAATTGTGGTTTTAATCAAATAAAAACTAATACAAGGAGAAGGAGCTAGTCAATATAAAAATGTAGTGTGTTTTCATTAATTGCCTTTTTTGTTATTAAAGGAGGCTTTAAATCCATTTTTTTTTTTTTTTAAGCATTTCTGTTGTAACAGAAATGTGAACTAAGAGAAGAGTAAACCTCTCTTAACTGTGTGCCTCTACGGGAGGGAGGGTAGGCCTTGGTAATGGCTCTTCATTAGTCACTGACTGGGTCAGTTGTGAGGATTACTCCAAGTTGGGATGATATCATCCAGAACATACATATATTAAATAGGAGATAATACATTGTACATGTATTATCTTGCATTACCAAAACAGTACTTAAGATATCTGCAAAAGTGGAATCTTATTTAAAAAAAAAAAAAAAAAAAAAGTGGAATCTTGTTGGCAGCCCTGATACTAGCCACTGTCCGTAGTGAAATAGCTTAGGCCTTTTTTCATGTGTGTACGGTTTGCCACGGTTCTTTATCATTATTATTATTGACTGCAAATATATCATAAGGGAGATTTTTTTCAATGTCTGATATTGTGACCACAAGCTCATATTCTGCTATTGTAAAATTGGTTTTAAAGTTAGGACCTCCTTATTTTGCTGTTTACTAATCAGACTTTTCTAAAAATAGGGTCAAGCCAGAACAGGAACTGGGAATTTTTCATATTTATCTCTTCTCGTTCACTTTTATGTTTTGTTATTATGGAACGGTATTCAGCTCTCTCAGATCCTGGTATTTCTTCCAAGTTCTTCATCATTTCCTGATTAATTACATCTGCCTTAAAACATCTCTAAAATTCTTGAAGTTCACCTTTTAATTTTAATATATTTTTTTTTCTGGAGAGTAGTGTTTAGGGCACTTATCTCTCCTGTGTCTGGATTGTTTTTTAAACTCTACTGAACAATTACTATAGAATTTATAATATGAGAAATATACTAAGTTTACTCTTATAGTTTTTATTGAGGATAAAGAAGTCTGTATTTGTGAGTATGTGTGTGTATCTCCCCTATTGAAGTATCTTAATAGTAAGTAATATCTCCCTTTTTGAAGTAGTGTTTTGGTATCTTTAGGAGAAAGGAGTGGAGAGAAGCATGGGATGTCTGTGGCCCATGTTAAGATTTTTCTTTCCCTGTCTCACCGTAGTTTAAAAAAAAAAAAAGTTGACTACCATTAATTATGGTTTCATATCTTTATTTATTTATTTATTTTTTTGGTTTCATATCTTTAGAAGAGAGATTTGGCCCTATTTCTCATCTATGACTACCTTAATATTTTGTACATAAACCAAAATGATAGTACACTAAGACATTTTCTATTCAATGGTCTGAGTGTACCATTTTTTTAGATTTAGCCATTCAGGTCTCTAGGAGGCAGAACATGGCTGGTCCGCTCTAAGTTTAGAGTGAGTTAGAACATTGCAGGTTAAGGCCTTTCTGAAGCCAAGCTAAAGTCTTTTTGGGGCAGTACGGCTTCAGATGATTCCGTTCAGGTTAACCTGTTACTCATTCAGGTTATTTGCCAACATACTGTCACAAATCCAGGGATGACAAGATGCTTGTTTCCTAAAATAGATTTATTTATATGTTGCTATATGGTACATGTTTACATCTTCGGGTGAGTAAGTATTATGTTCATAAAGTAGGCGGTGGAATAAGATGAGAAAAAGCATTCCACCAACTGCTAAATTTCTTTAAAATTTCCCTTTTACCCAATTTATATAAACGTCTTGTGATTTGTTTTAGATAGTCCTTCATATTATAGGCAAACAGGGCAGACAGTTGATAAAGTAGGTTTTCTATTAGCATATTATATATAGTCAGTAATGAGAACATGTCTGGACACCATGACAACAAAAAAGAACTGTGACAATAGCTGATGCTTACTGAGCACTTAGATGGGAAGCATCCTGTGCTAAACATCAGGATGCCCTGAGAAGGATCATGAGCACCTTTTTAACAAATGCAGAAGTAGAGGCTCAGTGAGGTTACAGTGACTGGTCCTAGCATTCCAAACCCAGATCTGCTAGACTTGGGAGCTGAGTGGAATATTGACCACTAAGCCCTGTCCATGTCTACCCACCTGCCTACCCTATTTGTATATTGTCTTGGCATGTGTATTTTAAACCTTCTGTTTTCAGTACCAACTTCTGTGTTGTTCAGTAATAAAGAGATTCATCATTCTGGAGGTTTTTCTATATGGAACAGAGTAGATTTCCTAAGACAGATGCCATTTTATAGAGTTTTCATTGTCCAAATTATCAATTGTTGGTATTTTTAAATTGGATGTATAGATAGAAATAATATATTTTAAAAATCATTTCTTTAATGAATTTCTCAAAACTCTTGGATTTATAGTAGCTTTATAGTAGCTTTTTGGGTCTTATAATTTAGTCTATGTCATGAATATGATTTTTGCTTCCAATTTTGTAAATGTAGCTGTAAAGACACTTACCTAAATGCAGCCTTAAACTTGTAGAAGTCCTAACTAATTTATTTTGATCTACTTTTCTTTGTATTGTGATTTTTCTATTTGGTTTCAGGTCTTTTACTTGATTATTTCTAAATACCAACGATGCTTCTGAATTTTTAATGAAAATATCTGTTGGCTTAATGATACATGGTAATCGCAAAATGATTTAGATTTTAGCCCTTTAAAGTTTGTGAAATACACATTTCTATCCTTAAAAATATTTATTTTCTTCAGAAAATTTTCTTTAAAATTTCCTTTTTACTCAATTTGCATAAATGTCATGTAGTTTGTTGAGGTAGTCCATCTTATAGGCAAACAGGGCACAGTCAGTGGATAGATTTTCTATTAGCATATTACAGTCAGTAATGAGAACATAAGTATGTATTCAAATTATAATTGCTAAAATATCAGACATTGTGTTTAAATAACCACGATTTCCTTTTTATTTTACTTAGTTACTTGGTAAACAGTGGTTCAGTTTTGACATTTCTAGAGTGAACTTTGTATTCTTTTCGATATTTGGTTCTGTGAATACATAATTAAATTTGGGGGTAAAGCCCAGAAATATCAGTCCATTATCCAATTTTTAATGTTTGCTGGAATTTAACACAGGTTTTCTTAACATGCCACTGGTACTTAACCTGATTCTTAAATTACTAAAGTGCAACATGCTGAGATTACTAAATTGACATTCTTTGCAATACTTGGAATATTTCCCCACCACCAATTAAGTGCCTATTTTAAGCTAGTTTTTTGAGGGGGAGTACATGGGGGAGTGGTACAGTTGGTTTATAAACATAGATTTAATGACCAAGGAAATATAGAGTGCATTTTCTTTGTAAAGTCAGGCACTTACCAGTTTTTCTCTGCTCCTTAATTTTATAGAGCCAGAATGAAGAATGGGGAGGTTTGTCTGAGGATATCTTATGATAAAGAGCAGTCTAAGGCTTTAGTCCTTTTGACCCCCAACTTATTTATTGGTAACTACCAAATTTACCGTTTTTGTGGCATGGATAAAATGGGGTGTTATGCAAAGACTGTTGCACGTGAGATGATTTCAAGTCCTTGCCTGATCCATGAAGATCAAATAGTTAAAAAACCGGGCGTTGGGCTTTAACCTCAGCGGTAGATGCATGATGGTGTTGATCGGCGCTTTGAGATGTGTCAGCCTTTCTTTTTTATACTAACAGCATCGTTTTGAAATTTGTGGGGGTTTTCCTTTTGAGCTTTGTTTGCTGTTGGTATTGTTTCTCACTAAAGAACGTGAGCAATGAAAAATAAGTGAGGTACCAAAAGCAAGCATTACACTCACGAATTTGCTTCTACTTTGAGATGATCCACTTTATGAATAGGGTCTCTTGGATTTGCAGTTGTTAATCTGCCTCGGCTAGAAAGTGGTGCTCTATGGAGAATTAGCGCTGCTAAAATTGATTTGTTTTAGTGCTGGGGCTGCATGATATATCTTAGTACTATGCACCATCTTTGTGAAAGTAATAATAAATCTGTTGGACTGCATAAAAATGGAAAGGTAAGATATCTTAGAAAAATTGATTTTTAAAAATGAATCTTTTGTGACTTAAAATTATTTTAAGTAAATAAGTACTTGAAATACTTAATAACATGCCTTTTAGTATGAAGTTTTTGGGTTTTTTAATTAAAATCTTGCTAATTAAGAATATTTGGGTATGCTAGTCAAACTCAAGAATATTGTACATTGTTTTATAACAGCTAGATGTGTTCAATTTCATACAATATCATTTAACAGCAAAAAGCATTTTGACCTAAATCCTCTTAGGATTTGGCCTAATTAGAAAAACTCCTATGATTCCTTTGTAATTTCCACTGGTGATGTTAAAACTTTCAAGCCTAAACCTTTTTCTTCTAAGTTGGGTTAAAAGTTAACAAGGCTATATATATGCCAGCATATTTTAATTTCTTATAGGTAAATTTGATTGGGGTCTGCTAGAACAAACTGGAGAAGTAAAGGTTTGGTTACATTAATGTTTGAGTGGAAAATACAGAAGGAAGGCAAAACAAATCTTGCCTTTTGTTTTACGTTTTATAAGAAATTTGACCAATGTCCTTGGTCACTGGTTTTTAGGTTGTAATCACTTTGCTGTATGTGTGTTTTTTGAGCACTCTGTTTGTCTGCTTTTCAGAATTTTGAGGGTTCCTCCCTCTGTTTCATTTTAACTTATTTTGAGCCCACTCTTGCTACTCTGGGCTGTTTGTAATAATGAAAAGTTGGAGTAACTTAAAATCAGTAGCTGTAAATCTGATTTTTAAAGATATTTGACAAGAACCCACAGTAATAAAATACATTTTTATATCATAGCAGTTACATGCACATAAACCAAAAAAGTATTTTGTTAACTAATACTTTATTTCTCGTTTTGCATTCTCACATTTTCTATTCTCTCCCTTTTTTCAATGCTGATCCTGATCTACTAAATTGATTGCATGCACCCTAGGATTGGGGCCTACAAAAGAGCCTATTTCTAGCTGTTGGTGGTGATTTTTTTTTCTTTAAAAAATAGTTTCTGAAAAATGTCATGGTTTGAGTTCTTTTTTTCCCCCTACTGACAAATTCTTTAAATTTTTCTTTTGTTGTTTCCTCTGTTGCCTTTTTAAAAAAATAAAGTTCCCATTATAGAAAAATTAAGGTGCAGCCAAGCACCCAAGAACGTTAATTTTACCTACCCATCAACCAGAGACAATTAGATTAATTCAGTGGTTCTCACCTGGGGTGGGGAGTGGGGCAATTATGCCTCCTCATAGAACATTGAACAAATGCCTGGACATATTTTTGATTGTCATGACTGGGAGTGGGGTGCTACTGGCATCTAGTAGGTAAAGACCAAGGATGCCTCTAAACATCCAACAGTGCCCAGGACAGCCCTTGTAGAACAAGGAATTATCCAGCCTCAAGTGTCTGTAGTGCTGTGGTTGCAAAACCCTGGTTTAATTTAACATGATAGGATATTTAAAGATTCCATTTACATTTACAGACCACTACATCTTTATAATATATAGTCCAGAGTATAAATGACTGGCTGAAATGAATCAAAAGTAAGAGGGAGAAAAAAAAACCCCTAAGAACTATAAAAGAAGGACAAATGTTCTTAATAAGAACATGTAAATAGCTATAAAAATCACCTCTGTGAGTCAACAAAATCACCTTTACTTTACTTGATAACCAGTGCCTGGGGAGATCATCTGTGGTTGGCTTTTAGCATCTAACCCACAGCAAAGCTTGTGCGATGTCACTATATAATTTCATTTTCTCAGCAACAACCAAATCAGTTAATATCTGTTAAGGTAATTGAGTTTTTACCTGGAAACAGAATGGAGTATACCCTTTAGGCAATTAGAATATTTTTAAATTTTCTGCTGATTTCCCCATCCACCTTAGGGATTTGATAATTTTTTTTAGAGAGGCACTAGTTTATTTTTTTTTAATTTATTATTTATTATTTATGATAGTCACACAGAGAGAGAGAGAGAGAGAGGCAGAGACACAGGCAGAGGGAGAAGCAGGCTCCATGCACCGGGAGCCCGACGTGGGATTCGATCCTGGGTCTCCAGGATCGCGCCCTGGGCCAAAGGCAGGCGCCAAACTGCTGCGCCACCCAGGGATCCCAAGAGGCACTAGTTTAAATGACCAGAATTTGCGTGTATAGACTTTTATTGTACATGTAGACTTTTTGTTGTTCTTTTGTATTTTATTAGCCTTAAAGAATTTTAGTAAACACCTAGAGTGTGAATATTTGAAATTCAATGATGCAAAGAAATCTGTTATGTTTTGAAAACTCTGATCAAATTTAAAGCATTTCAAGTTATGGTCCAAATGGAAGACCTAGGCAGATGCAATATAGTTACTCTAAAATATGGTTAAAACTATTTCTTTGCAGTCTGAAGTTATATTTACTAAGTAATCTGCTTTTTAATTTATTTTTAAATATTTATTTATTCATGAGAGACACAGAGAGAGGCACAGACACAGGCAGAGAGAGAGAAGCAGGCTCCATGCAGGGAGCCCAATGTGGGACTCGATCCTGGGACCCCAGGATCATGCCTTGGGCCAAAGGCAGATGCTCAACCACTGAGCCACCCAGACTTCCCAGTAATCTGCTTTTTTAATTTAAAAAGTATAATTAACTGCCGGAGAAAGTAATTTGTCCTTAGTATTTTATAACGAATAGGTTTTAGAGCAGGGTTTACAAGATGTAGTTAAGTTATTCCCATCATTTCTAAGACAATCTTTTGAGACATGTAATAGAAACAGCACACTAGAACAGCAGTAGCTATAAATAATTCACAGATGAAAGAAAAAACAAATGGTCCTTTTACATAAAGGCATATAAAAATATGAATGAGAACTTTTTTTCGTTCTTAGATTGGCAAGGATGAGCAACTCTCTTGTCTGGTGCTTGTGAGCACTTAAACTTGTATTCCATTTTGGAGGATTAGTTTGGTGATACCTGTTAACAGTTAAATATTTTGACCCATCAGTTAAATTTTAAGGAATTGCATCCAACAGAAATATACAAATGCACTAAAATTTTAGTATAATATTAAGCTGGTGGGGGCAGCCCTGGTGGCGCAGCGGTTTAGCGCCGCCTGCAGCCCAGGGCATGATCCTGGAGTCCTGGGATTGAGTCCCACGTCGGGCTCACTGCATGGAGCCTGCTTCTCCCTCTGCCTGTGTCTCTGCCTCTCTCTCTCTCTCTCTGCATTTCTATGAATAAATAAATAAAATCTTAAAAAAAAAATTAAAAGTTTAAAAAAAAAAAAAAAATATTAAGCTGGTGGAACTTCCCCAAATATTAATCAATGGGAAATAGGTTAAGAAAATTACAGTACAGCCACACATGAAACCATTACCTGACTGTAAAAAAGAATGAGATTAATTTCCATGTAATGATATGAAAAGATACTCAAGGTCTATCAAGTGAGAAAAGATCTAGGAGTGGGACATTAATAACTTATTGGCATTAACTCTGAAAATGTTTGAAGCCCCCCCCACCATTTTCTAGAAGTGTAAAACCTGTATTAGAAGTATGAACTTTTTTAATTTATACATTTTTTTAAATGACAAAATGAAACTATGTGAATGTAAGAGTACACATTGTGTTGTTCCATTAGGTAAAATTAGAGTAGAATTTGCTAAAAAGTTTAAAGTGAAGCACTTGCGTGCTTTTGGCCATTTTAGACACTAACCATCTGGCACAACCATATTGCTCTTGCCACTCATTGCTAACTTAATGTAAAAAAAAAAAAAAAATCATTTGACTTTACTAGTGCCCAGAATTGCTGGCAGAGAAAGACTGACACCGTGAGCTGTGTCATCTGAAAGGTACCTTACAAGGGCTTTCAATTCTTCTCTTTTTGTTCATTACTAAACATAGATTTTAGTGAATTTGGACATTCTCTGGCCCTGTGTTTTTTGTTTTTTGTTTTTGTTTTTGTTTTTTAAAGATTTTATTTATTCATGAGAGACACCGAGGCAGAGGGAGACGCAGGATCCATGCAGGGAGCCTGATGTGGGACTTGATCCCGGGACTCGGGGATCACTCCCTGAGCCGAAGGCAGAGGTTCAACCACTGAGCCACCCAGGCTGCCCTGGCCCTTTGGTCTTTAAGCACAGGGAATAGGGTTCCAGGGTCGAGAGTAGGACCTTGGCTACCAAATTCAGTGAGAGGCAATAACAAGGACCATTGTATTCTAGAACATGAAGGCTAGAGGATACTACTTATAGTACAAGAAATAAATGAAACCCTTTCACAAGAAAAACTGGAAAGCAGTAACTTCAAATAACACATACTTATTTTTCATTTAATGTAAATGATTTGCTCTTTGACCACATTGTGTGCTAGAAAGAGACAATCAGGAAACTAGGTTTTCAGTTTTGGATCCAATACCAGTAGTTGACTTAGGCATCATCTCAACAAGACTTAGACCTTCAGATAAGTCTAGCTTCCAGTATCTTACAGTTTCCCAGATTGCTTTAGTTTTGAGTCATCAGCCTATTATGGTGGAGATCTGGGAATTTTTAAGGCAATGGAGCTTGTCTTTGTCTTAAGAATGTAGACAGTTGGAAGAGCAGGTGTAACTTAATTCCTCTCTGCTGTTTGTTAACCTGCACTTCCCACCACCTCTGGCTCTTTTCATAGGGGATTGAGAAGGGAGTTGAGCATACATCATAGATGCATGTGTAGGGGGTGGGGAGCGAACTCAGAGCAAGGGAAGCAGAAATAGAATCAAGGGGCACGGAAGTTGGCAGGGTGAGTGGCAGTGGAAGCACAAGCCTTGGTCTTAGGCCAGACGAATCTTCCTCCTGTTTGGAGGAGATAACTGGGGAAAGCTGTGGTTTGTTTTTTCTTCATCAGTTGGATGAGCCAAATTCTTGGCTTTGAGAAACTATCATCTAGAAGAGAGTTGCTGGGGACTAAGGAGAAAGAGAAGAGGTAGAGGTAGATAACTGGAATAAAATGTTGAGGGTTTGGAATAGACTTAATGGGGGGAGGAAATGAGTGAGGAGTAAAAGGATAGCCCAGAATTACAGGCCCGTTTCAGGTTGAAAATAATGTCTGATTTTTATTCAAAACAGGTCTCCAAAGAACTGGTACTAAGGGCAGTTTGCAATTTGTGTAATACAACTGGATTAATTTTTTCTGTTTTCATTCTGGCCATTATTCCCATGTAATCTAAATCACTGATGTTTTAGTGTATTGAGGAACTCCGCTTGCCCAGTAGTGGAAGAAGAGGGTAGTTCTGGTTCTGCCCAGGACCCCTTGTGTGTTGTGACAGACTTGGCTCTCACCCGCCCCAATTTTTAATTAAACTAATTATTCTATGACTCAGAAGATGTACTAGTTTTTGAGGGCCCAGAATCCTGGAGTTATATTTAATCCACTACAATATTTTCTTGGTTTATAGGAGAAAAAATAACTTGGTTAATAATGGGCATATCTGTATCATTTAGCTTAAAATCAACCTTAAAGGTTAGGTGGTCATTAAGGTATTTATTTACAGCACAACTTTTTCAGACTGTCAAAATTGAGAAATTATTAAAAATACAGTAAAGCAACTTAAAAGTAAAAGGATACGTTATTTTTGTACATCTTAGGGTTTCTTTTTAAAGGGTGTTTTTCCAATGAAGAGGGTTTTCTTCCTATGACGAATATTCTTCACAGTTGATGGATGCTAATTTCTTTTTTAAGTATAATAATATGGATCATTGGCCATAAAGAACAGTTTGGCTTATCATCTACCCTTGAGTTTACTAAATGTAGTGAAAGGTCCATCAGAAATGCTGGGCATGCATGTTTGAGAATGGTCTGTCTTGCTTAGTAAAGTCTCTTCTGGGGAGCATCAGGGGTGTGCTCAGCCCTATTTGGGAAACTATCTTTCTCTTTTCTTTCAATGGGCATAAGCTCTCCATGGTTGGTTTTTACATAGTGTGCATAAAATTAAGAGAGAAAACCTAAAAGATAAAAAGCTATACTATAAAGGCTCAAAGAACTGGTATGTAGGTGAAAGGTTGACAGACTTAAACTTTTCTTGTTCTCTCTCCAGAAAACAGAGAATATGTATCACAGCAAGAGTTTCATGGGGTGTAAGAAAGCGTACTAGAATACGTGCTGGAGTACTGACATGCATCAAAATGTAGTAGGATCTATGAATTCAGTTTGTAATTATAATTTTGTCAAGTTTGTTATTTATATTTTAGGATAAAAAGTCTAATTATACTAAGTCTCAAGGGATAGTCCCCAAACCTCGCTTAACTGATATTTTCATAGGGAATTTTATTCTGATAATAATCCATCTCTGGGACTATTTTTTTACACAAAGAATATTGAAAGAGGTCAGAGGTTCATTGGCCAAAAAGTATTATTAAGTACTGTGAAGCACTAATGTCATTGATACAGATGTAAAGAAATAGAATTCCCCTATGAAAATGAGAGCTTCTATACGAAAATGAAGCATTTGGGGTTTATTACTAATATAATTTTAACTTGCTGGTTCATTCCACTATATCCTGAGTGGAAAAACAAAAGCAAAACACTCTCTTTAAACTGTTTTAAGATTAATTATTTGAGGATTAAAATTTAATTGGCGCTTCTTAGATACTTTTGTATTTAATTGTATAAGGGATCTGTTATATATTTGACCAGTTTACATGACTTTGTAGCCTAACATTTCAAAATGCCAGCTTTCATATTAATATGAAGATATTTTAAAGGCACTCAAATGAGCAGTTTTAAACTTTGAGTCACAAGCCTTTTGGCAGGGGTATAATCCCTCTGAGAGTCTGAAGAGCCATGGGCCCTCTTCTCAGGAAAATCTGTATGTAATTTTGCCACTAGTTTCAGGGGGTTCTTAAAGTCCCTAGAAATCCATCTCTGGGTTGTTTGAAAACCTCACCTCAGGGTACCTCATTGATGTGGGAAACTTCTACTTACATACATTTGTAGGCATAGACATTAAATCTTTTTGGAGAGTTCTCTAAAATCTATCTTGAGGATTATTTAAAAAATAATATCCTTGGTCTCAAAGGCATAGTCTTTGGAATTTTTTTTTTTAAGCTAAGCAAACCGTTAAACACCTCCATTGCTACTTAAAATACCAAATGGGTGACTACTTTTCCACTTTTTCTTGGCAAAGATTTTCCTTTAGGATCTGTAGAAGAGTTTATGGTCACCTGAGGATGTAATGATTTCCATTAAGGGATTAAATTCCTTTACTTCGTGTAATAAAATCCTGACATACTTGAAGACTGGCAGGAGGTAGTAGTATTCTAATTGAATTTTCAGTTAACTCAGTATTGACCAGATGATTTTACACTGAAAATCTTTTCATACTCAAGATGAATTGGAACTAAGCACTGTTTATAAGTTAAATGTTCAGCCATACACCAAAGAACGAAAACAAAAATGTAAGCTTCCATTTTCCTTACTGTGCACTAAACATTCTAGGAATCTGATTGTGTCTGTCAGTTTGTACACTGTGTAAGAATATATGCATTTCTTTTGTAGCCACGTCATGAATATTTTAATGTCCCTGTGTACTAAATGACTACTCGTCGTGTATGCAGAATTTCACAGAGGAAATAGAGAGCTGATATACTTATGAAAGAAAATATCCTCAGCTTGGTGACTATCTTGTACAATAGATCATTTCAGAACCAGTACCTTTACGATTGTAATTGTTTTTCCCGTCCTCATTTTTCTTTTTCTGTTTTATTTTCATTCTGTATGTGATCTTGATGTAGTTTATTCCTGCTCACAGCTGGTATAATTTCTTCTTGAAATATGACCTATGAATGTTTTGAGTAGTTCATCTTAAAGACATACATGTCATCATTTATGAACCATCTATGATTAAAATCTTGTAAGAAAAATTTAGCAATCGTTAAAATGTTCACCAAAGAAAATATAGCGGAAACGCCACGGCAAAATAAGCAGTGCCATGCCATGATATATAATGTGGCTTGGTCTTCAGATGTTCGGGGGAGAAAAGAAATTCTATTCAGTGTGACTATTTTACAGCCTCTGTGAGCTACCGTATTCTAATGTATCACATAAAAGTGTACTTGGAAGTAATTTGAGAGAGTAAAATCTGTACTGTTACATAATATTTAAGGGTAAAACAGTCACAGTTCTTAAGTTTGTGATGCCACATTTATTGATCACATTTGTGCTATACAGTATTGAACAGTCCCTTTAAGACACATCAGAGAAAGCGTCAGAAGTGTCTTCTGCAATATATATTGTTCAGTAGGAAGTAACCTTTTCAAAATGTTAATACTGAGTTCTAAGACTCAGTTTAAATACTAATATTTTACTATAGTTTTATAATATCTAAGTCTCCATTTAAATACTTAATGCTTTGTTAACTATGGTATTATACTCTAAATATTAAGACTTTTAATATGACATGCAACTTATTTTATTATAAAAGGAAAAGTACCAAATAATGCAGCGTTTCTATCTAGAGAGTTTAAAGCCTGATTACAGAAGCTATCTTAAGGCATCGATAAGCAAATTCCGAAGTCACTCGAGCAGGTTCAGTGCTGACGGAAGACCTATGAAAATGTAGACTAGGCAGGGACGCAGAGCAGTTCTTTCGGGTCCCCGGGTCCTGCAGTACGTGGCAAGCACCTGGATGGGCTAGCAAATGAGAGGATGGGCTAGCAAATGAGAAACTTGGCATTCGCCCTTGAAAGCATTGGGAAACACGGGTCCTTCATTTCCATTTTTGTCCTCTGTCCCTCCCCCACCCTGCAATATGTCATTCATCTGGTTTTACTGCTGAATATGCACTGTCTCATGCCTGTTTGCTTTGGATGCGGTGTGCTGAGCTGTAACAAGATGTTGCTTCTTTTATTCTTTGTATACAGCTGCTTGCTTAAAATTCGTAGATTCTGAAATTGCTTTTCTTGCATGTCTAAAATAAAAGTATTGCATGTACTTTGTCTCATGTGAATGACTTTTTTCTTCTTCATCCCTTTTGACAAATAATCTATTTTATATTTTGGTTTTTCCAGGTAATTTTATTAGGTCGTGTTTAAAAAACCCTAAAGTGGTTAATCTGGCAAATTTTCTTAAGTGTACAGTTCAGTACTGTTAAGTATATTCACAGTGTTGTGCAACTGCTGTCCAGAAATTCCTCCTCCTGTGAAACTGAAACTGTACCCATTAAACAATTCTCCATTCCCCCTCCCCTCAGCCCTTTGTAACCACCATTCTACTCTCTTTCTATGAATGTGACTACTTTAGATAATGGTTTTTCCAGGTAATTTTGAACTACAAGTTCAGTGTCAACATGGGAAAATTACATTTGATACTATGAACACAATTTGTAAAAAAAAAAAAAAAAAAAAAAACCTAATGTACTGTTTGTAGAGTACTCCAGAAATAAAATGTGCAGGTGGTTTCTTTAAACCAGGCCTTTTAGAAAAGGACACATTTTAAATAATGCATATTTGATAAGTAACATGGTTCTCTTCATGAGATGCCATATAGGATTGCAGGCAGTGAGCACAGGGAAATCCGACCAGCTCCACGGAACGGAATGGGAGGCATTTTTACACGGATAAGCGAAGAACGCTAACTGTATAGAATCCAGTGTAGGCATCTATTAATAAATGCAATGAAGGTTGAATAGTGTTTTTAAGAACTATTAACAGTACAGTTGACCCATGAACAATGAGGGGTTTAGAACCACAGTTGAAAATCCACATACAACATTTATCTCCCCCAAAACTTAATAGCCTACTGTTAACTGGAACCCTTACCAATAACCTAAACAACACATCTTTTGTACATGTATTATATACTTTATTCTTACAGTAAAGTAAGCTAGAGAAAAAATGTTAAAATCATAAGGAAAATACGGTAAAAAGTCTGCATATAAATGGACCTGTACAGTTCAAATCCGGGTTTGTTCAAGGGTCAAATGCAAATTATTATATTGTTTCCTTTATTTAAGATGTATGTGATTCAGATTTCAATATATTTCATGTTTAAAGCTAAACATGATACAGAGACTGGCTACATTGTTCTTAGGGATGTTGCATCTTTTTCATTAGACTTTCTTTAAAAATTCTGAGACATGCAAATAAAACAGGAGAAGGCACCTTCATGTGCACATCACCCAGCTTCAACACCCATCAACTCAAAATTCATGGTACTGTGCTTTTGCGTCATCCATTCCACCCCCCACCCCATTTTGGCTCAGGGTTTGAAAGCATGTCCTGTACGTCATTTCATCCCTAATGCTTCAGTATGTATCACCAAGAGACGAAAGTACCACACCCTCCAAAATTAACAGTGACTCCTAATATCTTGTTCCTGGTTTAATTTTTCCTAATTACCTGAAAATTGCATTTCTATAATCGGTTTGTTTGAACCAGATTCCCAACAAGGCTTAACACTGTATCTGGCTGACGTCTAAGTCATTTCATCTTTAACAACTCTTTTTTTCCTTGCCACTTTTTTGTTTTTTTAACGGAGTCACTCATGCTGTAGAATGTCCTTCATCCTGTATTTGGTGGATCGTAATCCTGTGGCAATGTTTAACTTGTTTGCCTGTCCCCCATATATATTTTGATAAAGCCTGGTTAGGCTGAGGTTTGATGGGGGTGGGGCGGCAAGGGCAAGAATACTTCATAAAAAAACCTTTTTGTCACCAAAGCCGATTTTTACCCATTTTTCACTAACCTACTAAAAGGTCATCATGTGAACTTTATACGGAGAGCTGGTTTATAATACTTTATTTAGTACTGAATGCTAAATACCTTCCTGTAGGGTAGGTCTCAATCATGTAATGTTATCAGTTAACATTTTTTGAGCACTTTCTAGAAGTAAGGCACTAAGCCTTCTCTCCCTTAAATGTCTACGTATGAAGGTAAGTACTGTGATCCTTGTTTTCCAAATAAGGAGACAGGCTAGAGTTTATTTACGATTACTCCGTATAATGCTTTACATACAATTAAATCTAATGTATGTATTTATGGTTTAATATTTTTCTTTTCCTTGTTTTGTGCTGTACCACAATTAGGATGCAAAAGTAAGTTACTTTATTATTGGATACTAAAAATTGCATTTTCTCCATTAAATTGTCATGCCTTTTAATGACAAAATTGTTGCAAGAAATACCTGAATTTGACCTGGTCCTCTTTTGTGATGTGCAAAATCAGCCACTCTGGAAAATTTTCAAATAATTTTTTTCTAGATATGCCTGCTTTGTTTTGTCTTCCTTTAACATTTAAAAATGAGTTCTTGCTTGCCCCCCACTGAAGCCACTGGTTGCCACAGGGTGGGTGTGGGGGAACGGGCTGCGAAGGTGAGTTTCTGAAGCTCTGCTGCTAGGGAGAGTAAAGTAAAAAACTGAGTAAAAATGCAGAGGAAGACATTTCTATAAATACATGTGACCAAAAAAAAAGGAAACCATAGAAAACCAACTTATGTGAAGATTCAGAAGAAGAACTTGGGGTTTTTCCTGCTTTTTATTTAGGGGAGACTGAATTTTAACACTATAGGTTACCTTTCCTGTAGCTAATTCGATAGCAATGATTTCCTAAATTGCCAGTGGGTTTGCCTGCTTTTTGTGCGACAGCAGTGGTGCCCAGCACACTGGTAGGTAATCAGTAGGTGTTGAATGCATGCTGAAAATATCCTTCTGTAGTCTCTGAGCTTTGGGGCACAAAACCCTAAATAACCACTGCTCTCAACATCAGAATGTGCCCACATGACCTGCTGCTTGCACTGTTCTCTAAACTTGCACATCCTTCCGTGTCAATTTCCCATTCTCAAGCCTCCCCGGATCTGCTTACCAGAGTCTCACATTTTCCCTCCACAGGAAGCTGAAACCCCACGTAGTGTTCTTGAAGAAATTGGACTGACATAACTCTCCTCCCTTGTTGATGACTTCTTGTGGCATTTCACACACTGTAGATGGTCACTGCCTTCATGTCCATGTTAGCTAATGGTATAAGATGACGTCTTGTCAGTATTAACTGTTTTGCTAAAGCTGCTTCATTCAGGCCTACACAATTTTTTTTTAAGGGAACTTTGGTTAATCAAGGGATAAGGAACTTAAATACAAATTAGAATGATGCAGAAAAAAGAAAGGTACCTTTTCTGGATATTTTAAAGTTTATAGAATCTGTTTCTCTCAATCCGATCATGTATCTATGAGAATAACACACAATCAGGCAATATACACTAATTAATCACCGTCTTTGGCAAAGGCAACTGTTAATTAGAATATGAAACCTGGTTTTATGAAACCAAAGACTAGTGTGTAGCATTTCAGTATATATGAGAATAAAGGGAACTGATACATATCAAATGAATTAAAATTTAACTGTTGAGACTTTAAAAAAAAAAAAAGAACCAAATTTATACCAAAGATCCTTATTGGAAACTACATACTTAAAAGGGAATACACAAATGACTAAATTGAAATGATGCGTTTTACACTAAAATTATTTCTCCGGCATTCCAAACCGGGGACGAGGAACAGAGGTTGTTTAATAGTGAGCATGTTATGTTTAAAGCTAAGGAACATTCAACTCGAGACAGATTTTTTTGTAGTCATAACCATTTAGTGACTTCAATGGTTTTTTGATGCCCCCAAGTAAAATGGAAACACTGACCTACCAGAATTCTTCATAACAGTATCTTATGGAAAATGTGTTCTCTTCACAAAGTGTTGCCTAAGTCATTGTTTAAAGCACGAATATTACTCCTGGGGTGCTTTTGCTTCCCTCCACTTGTAAGTGCTGCAAACTTTAGGGCAGCTTCCTTCCCTTCCATGGCACTGCCTAGTTAGCAGAAATCTAAAAAAGCAGACACCACCTTTCATGTAAACTTGAGAGTTGAATGAGGTAAAATGGCATTAGTGGGCCCTATGTTTTCTTAAAGCTATACAATTGTTTCAGTGTCACTTTTATACATACTTTAATGTATGTAAATGTATCTTCATGATTTATACTTTCATTTGTATCTGCTGGGCTGGATTAAGCTTTGTTGTGATTGTGACCAATACATATTCAGGCCATGTTAGCACTGTCTTATCACATCACCAATTAGTTGTAATAAATGTTCAATGTACACCACTGTAGTGTGTTTTTATCTTTCTCTTTACAAAAGTCTGTCAAACTATGGGGAGCTGCTGAAAGAATTTTAAAGTTTTTTCAGTAAAATGTTGAAAATTCACCTCCATTTGAAGGTGGTTGCTAAAAGCACACACGAGATAAATGATGGAAGATGTAAGGAGTTTTCATGTACTTTGAGCTCACTGAGAAATAATGTGGCTTCCACGCTGAGAGCTTATCTACACATTTATTTTCAATCAATAAATGCCGCTTTTAAAACCTTGATGCAGTTGACGTTTCTACTTTCTGAATTAGCAACTCTGATTATTCCAGGTAATCAAAGGCATTGCAAATCAACCAGCTCCCCAACCCACGCCTCCCCCCCCACCCCCCCCCCGCCCTCCCGCACTTGGAGGTGCTCACCAAGTGAACCAGTATCTGCAAACTACCGCCTAATATAAGCAGCAACTCAAAACTGGTCATGATAGTTAAGGGACCTCCTAATAACCGCAGATGGGAAATGCTACATATTAAAGCGAGGATAATAAAGAACAAGGCATCAACTACCATCAAGTTTCTAGTCTGATAAAAAGATACTTGCAGACCTGGACAGTCTCCAACACTCAGCTGGCTTATTCACTGAAAACAGGTCTGATGGGCTTCTGCTGGCACTGTAGAGCTGGAATTTTAAAATCATAAATAGTAATCAGGTTATAAGTTTAAGAAACATTAATAACTTTAAGTTCAAAATGGACATTTATCAGGATAATGAACCAGTCAAGTGGTTTAAAACTGTTCTCTGCCTTCCCTCCACACCACAGCACCCATGAACACTGGAGGGAAGAGACCCCATTATCTCATAATTACCTTGAGCACAAGCTGGTGTTGATCCTATTTTGTCCTCCACGACCTATGAAGGCTATTCCACTTGGAATATCACCTTTAATTATGTATATCTTGGCTGTATTTAGGAAAGTAATGGAAAATACTGGATACCATGTTATTCAGCATTAGTGAATCCAGTAGGTAATTACAGAAAATTTTCAAACATTTTTAGGGTAAAGCTGGCATTTGAAGTTGAACAAATCAATTTTTAAAGTGATTTCTGGACCATACTTCCTTTTATAGACTACATACTAAAGAACTCTCATTTTCAACAGATAACAACTCACTCAGAAATCCCAATCTTGAAATTTCTTTCCCTGTCAGCTTCAGTACTTTGTGCATCCTTAAGCCCTTACTTCCAAATCCCAAGTCACCAAATGCCATATACTCTGAAAATCCAGATGTCCAGTATGTCATTAGGTTATGAAGAAAATTAAAAATATATGAACATCTTTTTTATGATCTGAAATCTAAATAATTTTTACCTTAAGTCCTTTTCTCTTCAAAGAGAAGTTTCTCTGACCACTTTTTTAAAATGAGAATTACTTAACACCAGGCAAATTCAGTAGCAATGACCCTAATTTTCCTGAAAATGACAAAAATAAGACTTACCTCTATATAAACAGCTCCCCAACACGCTAAAAGAAAAAAAAAAGATGACGCCCCTAATGGAAAACCTCCAGCTGAGAAGGGGCTGTGAATATGGGACAGGATGGAGAGAAAATAAACCGACTTTACCCTTTCAGTGCTTTAAAACAATCTTTTTTTTTTTTTTAACTATTCTTGGCACTACCATGCCTAGTTTTGTTTTTTTTTTTAAGATTTTATTTATTTATTCATGAGAGAGAGAGAGGCAGAGACACAGGACACAGGCAGAGGGAGAAGCAGGCTCCACGCAGGGAGCCCGACATGGGACTCAATCCTGGGTCTCCAGGATTAGGCCCTGGGCTGAAGGCGGCGCTAAACCGCTGAGCCACCCGGGCTGCCCAACAAAGGGAATCTTAAAGTCAAAAAAGCTGCTGAGCAACTGCATGTAGAAAAGCCCAACAGATTAAAAATAAAGAGCAAACAACTGAACTTAAGAGCCATTAAATTCAGAAAAAGTGTCAGGCTTAGCCAATACATAGAGAAACAAACAGTTAAACAAAATTTACCAAATCAGCAAAGATTAACTTGGTGGTGTGGGGATAGCAAAACTTATGATGGATAGAGTACATTTTTGGTAGCCTTTCTGGAGGGCAGTTTGGAAATGTCTCAGGAGTCTTATCTCTTGGTGTCATAGAACTGATCCTAAGGAGATGGTCAGAAATGTGTGAAAGTAAGGAAATCCACAACTGGACAGTTTATAGCACTGGACTCTTTAATAGTGCAAAATCAAAGGTAACTTTAAAATCCAACAATAGGGGTATGGTTGAATTAATGGATAGGTCCACGCACAGTGAGAAAATTAATGAGAGACTTGATGAAATAGGAGGTTCTGTGTAGGAAAAGCAAAGCATATTCAAGTGCAGCCATATATGATCTTGGTGCTAAAAAAATGTGTACACACGCGTAAGAGGAGGAAAAAAGACGCAAGCAATGCTCCAGTGTGAACTTTATTGCTAAAGGTTAGGATTACAGGGGATTTTCACGGTTTCTGTGTATTTGATATTGCCTAGGCTTTCTATTCTAAACACACTGATTATCAGAGAAGAAAAGTATCCTGAAGTGGGGTTCTGGCGGACGGTGTACAATCAGTTACGAATAAAGTAAGTTTATTTGCATTTGGGACCCTGAATCGTTCAGTCTCTGCTGCCTGACCTCCTCCTGCCTCGACTCCTGGACCTAGAGGAGCTCTGGCTCCGGCTGCCCCGGCCACGGCTGCGGCCCCTCTTCCTGCCTCGGCTCCGTGAACTGGGCCCGTCGCGGCTCCTCGACAGGTGTTTGTGAGACTTCTTCCCCCGGTGGCTGCTCCTCCTCTTCCTCTCGGCTTCCCCGTTTCTCTTGTAGGAGTGGACCGGGCTGGGGCTTCTTCGCCGCCGTGGCCTCCCATAGTACTCATCGTGGTGACCCGTCCTCTCTCTCCTCTCCGAGCCCTTCCCAAAGGATGAGCCGGTCCGATCGGGAGACAGGTAGATGTCTCTGTTAGCTTCCCAAAACTCATTGTTGGGATTTCTGAACACATGAAGAAAGTTGCAGTGTTTTCCTCTTGGGCACTGGTGTATTTCAAATAAACCTGCAACGGCACAGTGAGGAAATAGAATTTACTGCTGGCCCTTTATCCAGTTTAGAAGGTACACCGCCGACGTTTGGACGTGACAGACCTATCTCCTCCTGCGTATTATTTCAAAGCGGCTTATGTAAATTGATGTCATAGCTCTGGTGCCCAGAACTGCAAAAACATTCAAACGCTCTAACAAACGGCACTGTGAACGGTAACAAAGCAGAAGGTGTTCATTAAGCCGAGTATCCCGGTCCCCGACCGGATGGATGAGGGTGTGGAGTGCGACCGACCGAACGCATGGTGACCACATCGGGGGGTTTTGAGGCCTCCACCGTCCCACTGATAGACGGTGTAGATCCCTAATTCACACCGAAGCGCCAGCCCCTGGGAGTCCCGGGACAGCGCTTGGACAGCGTGCTGGTGGCAGGACAGCTACTGTCCAGAAGGGAGCCCTATCAGAAGTGGAGGACTTTGTATTTTTTCTTTATACTTTAAGGAGAAGATGGTAAACATTGGCCTCATGCTCTTAAATTTACCAAGTGCTTTTAGTACGGAAGATTCTTGTCACAGGTGAAATCTACCCGAACAACTTAGTGGTCCTCTTGAGGCTTTCAAACTTTTTTTTTTTTTAAAGTTCGTCAATTCCCCAAATATGTAAAACGGTCAAAAAAAAAAAAAAAAAAAAGCGAAGTACCTCCACACCACACATTATATGCGAAAACTCAAAATCGATCCGAGTCCTAAATGTAAGACATGAAACCGTACAACTCTTTGAGGAAGACATACAAGTAAAATCTTCATGACACTGGGCTGAGCAATGGATTCTTGGGTATGACACCAAGAGTACAGCAAAAAAAAAAAAAAAAAAGATAAAACAGATTTCATCAAAATTATAGACTTCTATACTTCACAGGACATCGTCAAAGTGAATGGGCAACCCATAAAATGGGAGCGAATATCGGCCAATCATATCTGCAATAAGGGGCTTCGACAGATGGAAGAGTAAAACCCCATGGTAAAAGGACAACCTAATTAACAAGGGGCAAGGTATCTAAATAGGCCTCTCTCCAAGGAGGACACACGTATGGCCAATCAGGAGGACGCACCAAAGACGCTCAACATCATTAATTACTAGGGAAAGTAGCAAAGTTATTTTAAAAAAACAGGTGAAAGAGTCTCCTGCTTTGGGGGAGCCGGTGTCGCACTCGGAAGCACCTCACCGAAAGGGCACGCCGCGTTCCCATGAACTGACAAAAATAACCGCCGGCAGGGAAACGCCAGTTCCAGCTCTTTTAGCCCGCAAGCTCTCAAACCTCAGACGTCATGGTTCTTCTGCTCTCCAAAGCAAGGAACTCTAAATTCTTGTTTTGCCCCCTTCAATAAATGGTTTTTAAGTGACGGCATCCATTAAGACCAGGCTGCCAGAGATAAAGCCTTCGTAAATTATGGATTTTGTTTAATGAGAGGTTTTAAGCAGGCAAATGTAAAGCCAAGAAAAGTAAAGTGTAAGAGAAGTGCTCCCCTAAGGCCTGGACAGTTTCATCCCTGTTTCCAGAGGAGTTCAACGATAAATAGTTTGGCTGAGCTCGTCTGACGGAAATAAAAAAATAACAAGGCCTTGAGAATTGCTGGCTACTTAGAGGACTGACTCATCTCTGGACTCGGCGGCCACAGTCTGATGAGTCAGCCTCACTGCGCCCTGGCCACACCCTACAGCTACAGCCGACCTCTACTGCACAAAACATGTCTTTCAAGCCAGGCAGGAAATGCCATCATGTTTTAAGGTGGCAGGGATGACCGAAAATTCACGAGGGATAGAGATACGGGAGAAAACCCAGCTTGCATGAGGGGAGCCCGTGAGGAGAGGTCATCTTTGACGTGGCCACAAAGAAAAGGCAGCTTCCCGCAAACACAACTCAGGCTTCCTGAAGTTTGAGGGCTCGGGATGAGGATGAGACAGTGGGAATTCTAGCCCCAACTCTGTCACGGAGACGCCGTGACTGCAGCCACCTCATCCACAGCGTGATCTACAAGCTCTATTACAGACCTAAAATGCAAGGGTCTTTACGTAACGGTCTCTGCTCGTCTAGTGCATGAGGCACAAGCTAGGTTTTGCCCCTTTAAGAGACTCTTCTCAGGGTGCCCGGACGGCTCAGTGGGTTGAGCATCCGACTCTTGATCCCAGCTCAGGTCTTGATCTCAGGGTGAGGGGGTCAAGCCCCGCACTGGGCTCCACGCTGGGCATGGAGCCTACTTTTTTTAAAAAAAATGGTTTTTTCCCTTAAAAATGTCCCTTTACACAATAGCGGAACTACTGGGGTAAAATCATCGTGTTGTATTTTACCACAAATTGCCATTTTCCATCGGGTCACTGGACAGAATTCGCACTGAAGCTGCCGTCCTGCATACCATCGTCCGTTAAACAGAGAGAGGGCTGCCTGGCATTCTTCTTCCCTTCAAAAAAACACAAATTAAAGGATGCATTTTACAGTAACTTTCTATTATGTAGATGACCCCCACTGTTCATTAACTTTCTTATTAGTTTATCATCAGACCACCAAGTTCACTGCTTTTGTACTAGGGAGTCCTCCTTAGAGCATTCAAGCTCCTGAAGCTCACAATTTATTCAGGAACGCTTTTTTGCTAACCCTCCGAGAGGTTCTGATGCATGGAAATCGGCTGGAGTCAAAACTGCTTAAACCAATAGATTGGACCATTAAAAATGCAGAAGTGTTTCCCATCATCAGAGCCTCTCCTTTCTCAGCTAGGATTGCTGTTTTTCTTATTACAGTGGTTAATTGATCCCATTAGCCACGGCGGGGCCCAGACAAACAGCAGGACAAGCAGAAATGATACACCAACTGCTCTCTTAGGGGGCCGAAGGCATACCAAGATTACACGGGGCTTCGATTTCTGGCTTTTACAATGTACCCTTTTCTGTTCTCTATGCTAGCCACTCCCTTTTCAGTTTGTATTTTAATTATGAAAACTATGTAAGTAAAAAAAATAACCACTGTAAAAGATTCAAAACTATGTTAAGTATACAATGCATGAAATGCAAATGCATTCTCAAGTCCCTTTGGATATCTCTATCAGCTCTTAATATTACATTTTTAAAAATAACACACATGTGAAAGCCATCTATTTAGTGGGAAAAACCCAGACGGCAACATAATTACACTACACTGTGACAAAATGTGAAGATATTTATGTTCAGAATACTTACGATTGATACTGAACATACACATTGCCCCTCAGATGAGGTTCCAAGTTGCAGCTGACCTAAGGAGCAATGAAGAATTTATCATAAAAAAGGAGAAAGAAGAAGGAGGAAAAGAAATCCTCCAGTCATCACAATGCACTTTGTCCAAGGTAACACTACCAAAAGTAGTTAACATTTGAAGATTCCAAAATCCAGCTACCATGCCACTCCCAGGCCTATTTAAGGCATGCTTCAGCACACCACACCATTACAGGCCCCAATTATTTGATGCCTGCTGATCCAGATTCGTTTTTCATGAATGTGAAATGCTTCACACGTACATACAAATACAGAGAACAAAAATCAACCACCCAATTTCAAGATGAACGCTTGCCATTTTCAACTAAGAATGGTTAAATATGCAAAACATTAAAGACCCAGTTGAAAGCCTTCTGCCTAGCGTCCCTTCCCCATCACATGAATGAGCACAAACTAGCCTGAGGCTGGTGTATCCTTCACATTCCAAATGCAAACAAATATACGTGCACCAATCCACACAGACACAAACATGCATATCCATATGTATACAGACAGGCACATACACATACATCTGTGCATAGAATCATACATGTTATGTACAGACATCTATTATAAACATATGGGTAGACTTTATGTGAATATATGGGTATATTTATGTACACGTATGCAAAGAAACCCATATATGTATTGGTAAACAATGCACAGGACTGCTTTGTACATTTAAAATTTTTAACAAAGTATATTTTACATTTTTTCCAAATATCATCACATAAACATGACTCATTTGAACTGTATACTGGGTATATCAAAATACCAAATTCATTTATCCACTCCTCTAATGAGGACTATCATCATTAGATAGGTGCTTTCAATTTTTCAACAAACAGTGCTGCAGTCAGCATTCCTGAACATGTCTCTGTGGATACAAGGATTTCTAAGATGCATGACCAGAACTAGTGTGCCAGTCTGTAGGTTCACATGTATCTTCAACTTCACTAGATATTGGTAAACTTCTTTCTGAAGTGGTTTTACTAATTGACACATCCTTGCCCACTCTTGGTATTAACAGAATTTATCATTTTTTACCTGATAGGTGTAAATAATCTCATTTAATAAGCACTGTTCCTATTATTAGGCTGAGCATTTGATCATTTGTCTTCAAAAATGACAAATCTGGACACACAGATCAATGGGACAGAACAGAAAGCTCAGAAATAAACCCATGATTATATGGCCAATTAATCTATGACAAAGGAGGAATGATTAAGCAATGGGAAAAAGCTTCTCCACAAATGCTTCTGGGAAAACTGGACAGCTACATGCAAAAAAAAAAAAAAAAAATGAAACTGGACCACTTTCTCACACCATACACAAAAAATAAACTCAAAATGGATTAAGGACCTAAATGTGAGACCTAAAACCATAAAAATCCTGGAAAAGAGCACAGGCAGTAATTTCTCTGACATCGGCCCTAGCAGCATTTCTCTAGGTAGGTCTCCAGAGGCAAGGGAAACAAAAGCAAAAATAAACTACTGGGACCACATCAAAATAAAAAGCTTCTGCATAGCAAAGGTAACAATCAACACAACTAATAAAAGGCAACCTGTGTAGTAAGAGAAGACTTTTGCAAATGACATATCTGATAAAGGGTCAGTATCCAAAATATATAAAGAACTTATATGACTCAAAGCCCAAAAACCAAATAATCCAATTAAAAATGGGCAGAAGACATGAATATTTTTCCAAAGACGAATACAGACAACCAACAGACACATGAAAAGAAGCTCAACATCACTCATCATCAGGGAAATGTAAATCCAAACCACAATGAGATACCACCTCACACCTGTCAGAATGGCTCAAATTGAATAGAAATAAGTGTTGACAAGGACGCAGAATAAAAGGAACCCTGGTGTGCTGCTGGTGAGAATGCACACTGGTGCAGCCACTGTGGAAAATAGCATGGAGGTTCCTCAAAAAGTTAAAAATAGAACTACCATATGATCCAGTAATCGCACTACTGGGTATTGACCCAAAGAAAATGAAAATGCTAATTCAAAGGGATACATGGACCCCTATATGTATAGCAGCATCATTTACAATGGACAAATTATGGCAATAGCCCCAGTGCCCATTGATAGATGGATGAGGTTGTGGTATATATACAATGGAATGTTACTCAGCCATAAAAAAAGAATGAGATCTTGCCATTTGCAACAACCTGGATGGAGCTAGACAGCATAATGCTAAGCAAAATAAGACAGAGAAAGGCAAATACCATGATTTCACTCCTATGTGGAATTTAAGAAAACAAATAAAAAGCGAAAAGCTGAAAAACTCTTAACTACAGAACAAACTGATGTTTACCAGAGGGGAGGTGGGTAGCGGGGCTGGGTGAAATAGGTGATGAGGATGAAGAGTACTCTTATTTTGATGAGCACTGAGTAATGTATAGAATTTTGGAATCAGGGGATCCCTGGGTGGTGCAGTGGTTTGGCGCCTGCCTTTGGCCCAGGGCGCGATCCTGGAGACCCGGGATCGAATCCCACATCGGGCTCCCGGTGCATGGAGCCTGCTTCTCCCTCTGCCTATGTCTCTGCCTCTCTCTCTCTCTGTGACTATCATAAATAAAAAATAAAAAAAAAAAAGAATTTTGGAATCACCATATTGTACACCCGAAACTAACACTGTATGTTAACTATGCTGGAATTAAAATAAATAAAAATAGACAAATCCGATTTGTTTTTATTTAATGGTATAAGAAGGTCCTCAGATATTGATACAAATGATCAGCTTTTATTTTCAAAATGAATCTACAATGTTACAAATTTGTTCTACAGTATTTTTGTTAGAGTACTCAAAAAGAGGCACACTCCATAATGATAGTTTATAACATCATCCTTAGAAAGACGAGGAATGCTAGTTTATAACATCATCCTTGAAGACTAAAAAGGCCTTAGGAGACCACATCAGTTTCACCAGCGACCTCAGAGATCATTTAATCCAGTTGTTCCCAAGGACCCATTAATTTTCCATTAATTCAGTGTTTTCAAACTTCTCTTATTAAGAATTTACTAAAGAGCTGTCCATGTAAAATTGCCAATGTGATTAGCATGAGCTTGGCTGATAAAATTCTAAACCGAAGGACAAAAAACAATAAACCACACCGTGGGGCAGCCCTGGTGGTGCAGTGGTTTGGTGCCGCCTGCAGCCTGGGGTGTGATCCTGGAGACCCAGGATCGGGTCCCGCGTCGGGCTCCCTGCATGGAGCCTGCATCTCCCTCTCCCTCTGCCTGTGTCTCTGCCTCTCTCTCTGTGTAGATGAATAAATAAATGAAATCTTTAAAAAAAAAAAAATTAAACCACACCGTGGCTAGCAGGTGCAGCCTGTTCTAAGTAATGCTGTGACTTCCACTAACCAGGTGGAAGTTTTGAAAGCAGCTCTGCCACTGACTTCACAGAAGCAATACAATGTAGGGACCCCACGAGGGAAACCACTGATATAGTCTAATGCCCTCCCTTTCGGGACGAGGCAAAAGCAGGAAGAGGCAAAGTGATATGTGCAAAGGCACAGAGCTAGTCAAACCATGCAGATCCCCCAGCATGCTATGGTGCCATGCGGGGCTGGCCCTGTGGCTCTAGTGATCACTGCTTGTGCTGAGAAGCAGTGTGAAGACCGGGAGGTGCATGGAACACAAATGGAAAGGGAAAGAGAAATTTTAAAAGATTTTTAAAGTTAGGAACTCAGGGGCACCTGGGTGGCTCAGTCAATTGAGCATCTGACTTTGACTCAGGTCATGATCTCAGGGTCCTGGGATTGAGGCGTGTCGGACTCCCTGCTCAGCGGAGAGCCTGCTTCTCATTCTCCTGCTCCCCCTGCTTGGGCTCTGTGTCAAATAAATAAAATCTTAAAAAAAATTTAAAGAGTGGAATTAGAGGAGCACCTAGCCATCTCAGTGGGTAGAATGTTCGACTCTTGATCTCAGGGTCTGAGTTCGAGCCCCACATCGGGCTACCTGCTCAGCAGTCTGCTTCTCCCTCTCCCTGTGTGTGTGCACACGTGCTCTCTCTAATAAATAAAATCTTAAAAAAAAAAACAGTTGTGAACTCACTGTACATTAAGTACAGCTTTGCATTTCATGAGTGCTGATGCTTAGCAGTCGCTCTGCTGTTTCCTGGCTGTTCCAACTTTCCCGTCATTGCTAACTTGCAGGAAAAAAAAGTCACGATTTTATTCCTTTTTTTCTTCCCCCTTCAAATTATGGGGCATTTCCCCCACCCTACCATAGCAAAATCATTCCGGTTTGGATCTGATCAAGTCACAAAGTGGGAGGCCTCACTATGCTAGGATTCGAGCCCGAGGGTCCCAAGAGCAGCTACTAGTACCTCTGCCTTTATTCGTGCCTTGAGGAATGTTTTCCAATAACTGTGTACTCTGAAAGGCTCCTTTTCAGCCGGTATGCTGCATCACAAGCCACAATTTGGGGAACACTATGTTCAGTACTGAATGAATAAAAACAATGTCAAAAGAAGGAATCAAGGTTTCTGTTCTTGGGTAGCTCCAGAATGAATTAGTACCTGGGGTGGAAGGTGCAAGCAAGTGCCATTATCATGCGGCAAACTCAGTAAGTGGAGGGGTGTTACACTGTGCACGCTGCAGCTCTAGGTGAGACCCACTACAAAGGAAGGGACAGCTGCCTTCTCCGTCATATGCAGCCTCTACATGAACGGTGGGATGCCTATCTGCAGGACCTTACGCAGTTCTGATTTCATGTAGTCCCTCTACCGTATCAGCAGTGAGGGGTGGTAGAAAGGGAGAAGGAAGTCACATTTACTGAGAGCCCGGGCGCCCAACTTTGGACCAGGCATTGCACCATCACACACGCCCCGCCCAGGCAGACAGCCTGTGCCCTAGCGCTCATGTCCTCTAGGGCACTTTGGTGGGAAGTGAAGCAGTCCCCTTCTTCATGTGCATCGTGCACACCCACCTTGAACTGGATCACTTTCCCCACGTTCTTGAACTCCGGAAGCACGTCATCATAGAAGTCCAGGAACTGCTGGTAGGTTTCCTCTTCACTGTACTCTAGGCTCGCGTCTGGGTCATAGTCATCCCTTCTGCACTGCTCCATCCCAAACGTTGTAAACATGCTTTTAATAAGAAGTGTGGGGCTCGAAGATGGGAAATTGTGTTTACGTGAACACCTGCATATGAAAGGAGAACTTAAATGCAGCACTCCAAGAGTTAGAAATTGTACATCAAAAGTTCCCTTTAGGGGCACCTGAGTGGCTCAGCCGGTTAAGCGTCTGCCTTTGGCTCAGGTCATGATCCTGCGGTCCTGGGATCAAGCACTGCGTCAGGCTCCCTGCTCAGTGGGGAGCCTGCTTCTTCCTCTCCTCCCTACTCATGCTCTCTCTCATTCTCTCTGTCTCTCACTCTCTCCCATAAAATAAATAAATCTTTAAGAAAAAAACTCCCTTTAAACTTTGAGAGACTTCTCTACAAGTCTCTCTTCTTCACTGCAAGATAATAAACCCCATTCAGATGTCAAAGTGTAACACTGAAACTGACCAATAGATCTGCTCTCGTTAAGATGTCAAGTTGGGAATTACTTCCATGTCCATATGCCATTTGGCTGCCTTTTGATGAAGTTCCCAAAGTGTTACACATGTAAAAGCATAGGAGGAAAGGTCCACTGACATGACAGGCTGGGGTGACGGGCACAAGGATACCATATGTGGGACTCAGGAGGAAGGTGAGAACAATACAATCCTGGTTCTATACAATCTTCAACTAACTCAATGCTTAAAGAACAGGGTAACCTACGAGTTTCGAGCTAATGGAATATTTCAATTTCACATGTGTACACACAGCATTTCATAGTTATCATGGCATTTTTCTATTTCTTCCTCTGATCCTTGCAGCCTGTTAGGACAGTCAGGGCTTGCATCTTCCCCACTTTGCAAAGAGAGAAGCAGAGGCCTAGAGCAGCACACTTATCCAGGGCACCTGGCTGGTAAGAGGGGGCTGGGAAGGCGGGGTTAAGCTACAGTCTAGTGCCTGTCCATCATACGGCATGATGCACAGACTTCCCATATAATGGAGGCTAAGCATTAGGAGGAACGATTTTCTTTTCAGAGTTTAAAGTGCGCCACACCAGGTTGTATGTGAGTAATTTAAGTCTTCTACAGGGGTTTACTTTATTTACTTCCCTCTCTGAAAAGGAGAAGGAAGAGAAAATGTAGTTCAAGGTTCCAAATCACCGGATTTTCCTGATTAGGTTTCTAGTTATTAAAAAATGGGTGAAGGCAAAAATTTTAGGAAAAAAAGCAATCCCCAGAAATAAGGAAGAAAAGAAGCTGAAGAATAAGGCAAGTGTCAGCAAAATCAATTACTGTGAAATGACTAAACGTTTAACTCCCACTCACTTCCCATGTCTATAAACTGACATCTGTGCGCCCAGTGAGACAACGCACCCAGAGTGCCCCCCCGCACACCGCACCCAGCTCAGACATGTGCAGTGTCCAGGAATGTGAAATGTTCTACTTTCCAAAGGACCCTCCTAGATGATTCAGTAGCGACCTTGTGATAGATCCATCTTCCCAAATATAGCTACCAACTGCACAAAGAGTGAAAGTTCAACCTGACCACAAGTGTTAGCAAATCCAAATTTTACAAGTAGGAAGCACAGACAGATTTAAACATGGAACCAATTTAACAGGGTTAAAATTCTGCTCGTGGGATTATTATATCTGAATGAACCTGGCTCTAATTCCTAGAGTGTCAAACGAGCATGTGAGTTTGGCCCAGGGCCCAAGTCCCTGTTTAGGGAAAATCCCCACTTGGCTTGGAGACAGTCCGCACAATCTGTGTATACTCAGGACTAGCCCTACTACAGCCCCTCCTGAGAAGTCGGCTAAGGCAAGAGGTATTTGGGAAGGCAATCTAAAGGTGTGATACCAAACCTGTTTGGTTCCCAGAATCACCTGGAAAGAACCAAGATTTCTGAGGTTCTGTCCCAAACCATCTGTCAAGACCTCAGGGTGGGGAACCATATTTTCAAAGTAACTCCCCACCTGATCCTGAAGGTCAGCCATGTTTGGGAACCCCTGGTTTAGGCCATGCTATGTACTTAAGATGCAGATAACTTGAATCAAGTTAAGATTGCCATGAAATCACAGTTAAGACATCACCCTAGCCCAAGGTCAGCCACTGAACCGTGTGGTCTCCAGATGCCCCTTTGGGCATAGCTAACCCACTATACCCTTTTCTCTTCTTGAGGGAGCTCTCGAGTTGCCCACTACCTTTGTCCTTCACAGATTTCAAGATACATGCTGAAATGAGGCTGCAATCATTTATTGAAGGTCTCTGTGAGAACATTTTCAGGGAAAATTATGTAAGCAGCTGTTAATAAGACATCTATCGAAGTTATGGCCTACCTCCTTCCTCAATGTCTTTACACAGTATTGCATGGGAGAAAGATATAGAACCTAATGCCTGGAAAATCTGTCTTTCCAGAGATACCACACATTCTTCCTTTTTGGTAAGAACTAAATTTCCTCTTGGGCTGTGTTACATTCCAGTGCCAGGTGTACTGCACACTCACAATAACTCACTTTCTCCTCCTTTCCTTGCTTTCCATGTCTTTCACTACACTTAGTGCAATAGATTATGAGCCCTCTTTAAATCACTTCTGGAAACCAGTGAGTTAAAATAGCTATCCTGATATGCAAGTTTTACCTTTCATCAGTGATCATGTTTTCAGGAGGGTGAAACAACAATAAAAAAACCCGGAACTCCCCCTCAAAGCTGTGACTCCAGAAGTATCAGCTCCGGAAAGGTTCTAGAATTGACCTGTGGACTCATGACAAAAACAGAACCACCAAAGAAACACTTCGGTGATGAAGTATCTGTCTGATGATGTGACAAGCCTTAACAGAAAACAACAGCTGTAGGATCCTGGAGCAAGTCAGCATGGCTCTCTCTAAGAGGGGAACAGTCTTGTTGTTGTCTGAAAGGATGGTGCTGCATTTTGTAACTGCTCATTTCATAGAATTGTATTTCACAATTCATCACCCGAATGATGAAAATACCAAACTGCTCTCATACTTTGATGGCAGTGATAGTGAAATTTCACATGCCTATGAAAATATGAAATGTTCCCAAACTAACCTGCTCACTGTCACTATGTCCTTGGAATGACTCTCAGGGCTGTGTGAGCACCTGACGGACTCTTCTCCTTTCCACAAACACACACTGCCCACGGATGTCCTGAAACCCTTCAGGACACACCCCCTTCTCTCGTTCATGCCCATCCACAGGGGAATTTAGAATCTGATGACCACAGTCTTAAGATTCAAGGTAATGTTGGAGATACATCATAAAGGAGGAAACCTGCAGCTAGAAAACCTACCCACACAGATGTGAATTTATACTGAGTCCCCATTGTCTTTCGCAGGTACTTCCCATGTTTTCTTTGCTGGGGGGTGTTTAATGCCAATGATTACTATTTCTTGATGAACTAAGCCTAAGTGTAGGAAACACTTCTAAAGGTAAAAAGGGGAATAAAGTCTCTTCTTCTTTCCTTAGTTCCCAGTTCCTCAAGAGGAGGCTTTCACTACTGACCACATCCTATGAATCCTTTCACAGATATTCTGACTTTACACAACCCTAGTCATGAACCATAAAAGGAACTACGCAGCCTGCATTAGGGGCTCTCAGTCCTAGGGCACACAAGAAACACCAGAGGACATTTCAAAAGTAAGGCTGCCTGCGTCTCAGAGATTTCCTCAACTTGAGGTAGGACATACATTTTTTAAAGCTTTCTAGAGGATTCTCATGTGCACCTGGGTTGAGAACCACTGCTCTTGGGCAGCCCCGGTGGCCCAGCGGTTTAGCGCCGCCTTCAGCCGGGGGTGTGATCCTGGAGACCCGGGATTGAGTCCCACGTCAGGCTCCCTGCATGGAGCCTGCTTCTCTCTCTGCCTGTGTCTCTGCCTCTCTCTCTCCATGTCTGTCATGAATAAATAAATAAAGAAAAAAATGAAAATCCAAGTATAACTTAAAAAAAAAAAAAAAGAGAACCACTGCTCTTAAAAAATATAAAAAGGCATGAGGGCTTAACTTCAAAAAGAAAAATAAGAGGAAGAGAGAGCAAGTTTATATTTTCAAAGAAGGACATGAAACTCATGGCATGGATAATTTTATGAATAAAATAACATGAATGAAAACACAGAGTTTTCTCATTACATACATATGAATCTGCCTATTCACGTCCCTTTCAGGATTAATAGGATCCTAAGAAACAATTAGATGTTTTCTGCAAAATGCTTAGTAATCACCAGATTTTGTCTTGGATAGACTATCATAAATTATTTTTCAACTTTTGAGTTGTTCATTTTTTTTGAGTTGTTCATTCATTAATAAGCCAAATGATAAACATCACCAATGCCTGGCACATAGTAAGGATTTAAATATTTGCTAAAGGGATCCCTGGGTGGCGCAGCGGTTTGGCGCCTGCCTTTGGCCCGGGGCGCGATCCTGGAGACCCGGGATCGAGTCCCATGTCGGGCTCCCGGTGCATGGAGCCTGCTTCTCCCTCTGCCTGTGTTCTCTGCCTCTCTCTCTCTCTCTCTCTGTGTGACTATCATGAATAAATAAATAAAATCTTTAAATAAATAAATAAATAAATAAATAAATAAATAAATAAATAAATAAATATTTGCTAAATGAATGAACCGACACTTAGTTCTCCATGTGAATGGCTTGTTTCAAAAACACGGAGCCAAAAGAGGCAGGCAGCCGAGTGTCTCAGAGAATAAGGACAACCACAACAAAATGAAAATACCAGCCAACACTCGGGACAGTGTTTGCCATATGCCTGGCACGGTGTCTGGGTTTGCCCTGCATTCACTCCTTGCAGCCTCACAAACTCCTCCAAAAGGAGAGACTATTTTTCATCCCCATTTTACAGATGAGGAAACTAAGGCTCAGAAGGCTTAAGTAACTCTCCCCAACTGACAGCTGCTTAAGTCAGTTTTTGCACCCAGGCTCTGTTCCTGAGTCCAAGCAAACAGACTGAGAATGGGGAATGAGAAAACTTTTCCTCATTCACTCGGGTCCTGTCTTTCACAGATAGCCTTGGGCATGCCAATTTTTTTAAGTCTCTTCTGTGCATGGTGTTGGCCACTCAAAAATAAGTAAATAAAAATAAATAAAGCCAAGCTGCTCCGGTCTCTTGAAATATGTTCTTTCTCCATCCAAATTGTCCCACGTGGACTCATGCAAGCACAGGAAGAAAACAAAAAGGACAAGGTCTTCATGAAGCTGTAGAGGAATGCAAAGGAAGCCCTATCAGAGAACTAGGCTGAGCCTACCCAGGGAACATGTACAGGAGGAGCAATGTGACTGGAGAAGCAGCAAGAAAGCAGCAGATACCTGACTGGGAACCTCTCAAACTCAAGCCCGTGCTGCACCCCCAAAGAGAACAACCTCGACATTGTGATCCACTGAATTCTGACCCGATAAAGCAAAATTAGTTACCTATCTCCAAATCTGCATGCTCCTGTTTTACTGTAGAATGGACAATTAGCTCGATCTTTCTCCATTATCCTTAAGTCGATGGGTGGTTCTGGGTTTTGCCATGTGGCACCATTTTCCAACTGTTGAAAATAACCGTGACTTTATTGGTGGTGTAAAAATCCATGAAGAACTCCATGTTTAAAATGTATGCAAATATTTTGGCCAAAAATAAAAAATAGATTTAAGAATAAGAATATATACATTTAGGTCATAACAGGCAATCCAAACTTCACGAACAATTGCCCGGAGACATGCACCGTGTCTTTCCTGGCTCCCAGTCATCGCCCATCATCAGGCGTCAGTCACTGTGGCTACCAGGAACTGTCACCGAGGTCTCCCTTCTGCCCAGCCATTCTGAATGAGGTCAAAGGACTTGTCAGGGAACCACCCCTGAGAGAGACCAAAGTTGCTCTGTAGCAAGTCAAACCATTTATTTCAGGGCAACAGTGTGTGATGCTGCTCACACACACTGTAAGGACTATAAATAATACAGTCCAGAGAGGTGACTTGATACCATTTGCTTTTGCTCATCAAAAAACTTTTGCTGCTGTTGTTGCTGCTGTAAAAATCGCAGAGCTACAAAAGTGATTCTGATACTCAGATGTGACCTAAATAGCTTACCACAAAATTAACATTATACTGGAAGAACCGTTTTTAAAGAAATGTTCACTGATCTCTAATTCTGAATGAAAGATTTGAAAATACCTCATTTTCAGCCTGCTCCAGCATCTTCTGCACAGCTTCCTACAAATGGTGCAAACATAGGACTAATGAAAACCTGCAAGTCAGGAATGTCACGTCTGGTTTCTCTGGTTAAGAATCTCTGTAACAATTAAAAACATAAAAACAAAAACAAAACCCCACACACATCAAAGGTTTCAGGTTCTAATTTGCTTTCTACAGCACAGATCTTCTGAAAAGCTTTCAAAGGACATATAGCTGAGACTGTTTATTCAAATAGGACATTTATTAGCTCCCATTGCAAAACAGTCTTAAATTGTTTCAGTTAACAGTAATACTTAGCATATTTGCTCATATATACCACATTCTAGCTTTTAAAATGACTGATATAGTATCAGAGAATTATTATAAAATGCAATGCTTAGATCAAACATCATCAACACGTAACAGATATTAAAGTATGACATGAACAGCAGTAACTCGGGTTGATGAAAAAGATCAAACTTTTCGGTAAGGCAAAGGAAGTCTTACAATGTGCCAGTAAATTTTGAGCTGTCATTTAAACAAGTTTTAAATTATTCTTGACAGACTTCTCTTCCCTAGCCCCTTAAAGCATTACATAAAAGACTCCTCTGCCTCGCTGCGTACTTGAGAACGCTACCAGGACCCCTGGTTAACTTAACATGCTCACCAGGCAACTCTGGTTCTTCTCCACCCCCAATCACCTGAACACCCCACATCTCCATAAAGGACATTGCCGTTTGCCCCCTTGTTTGGACTAACAACCTAAAAAGAAGAACTGGAATTCCTCTCCTTTTCCTTCCCCTCCCTGTCTGTTCAACCATACACCTCACATCTGTAAACTTATCCTAACTAAGCACTGCCCTCATCCAAACCACCATCATGTCCTATCTGGAACAGCAGTCTTCTAACTGGTCACTCTATTTCCATTCTTGTCTCCTTGGTCACCGCTCCTGTTCTCCACCCCCTGACCTGTCTTTATACAAAAGTTAGAATGATCTGTTAAGGGTATAGACATGAATTAAGTGAAGTCAAACCCTGCTTAAAAACCCTGCTAATGGCTTCCCATGACAATATAAAATGCAAACTCCTCCTTCCAGTCTAGGAGGCCTTACATGATCTGACCCTGCCTACCTTCCTGACCCCTTCCCTCACCACCCACCACTCTCTCCTTTGGTCTCCAAGATTCAGGCATCCTGACATCTTTTCAGCTCCATGCTCAGGCCTCTTCCCTCTGCCTGAACCCCTTTCCCCAACATTTTTGCACTCAGGTGTCAGCTCAAACCTCAGCTCCTTGGACAAGTCTTCCATGACCAGGCAATTTAAAGAAGTACACATCCCTACCCCACTATCACATGACTCTGTTTATTTCTTTATAGCACTTAAAATTATCTTTTTTGCTTACTCATCTGGCTCCCCATCTCAAAAACTCAAGGAGAGCAGGGACTGTATTTTTCACTGCTTTATCTCTATCTACTAGAGAAGTATCTAGCACACAGTAGAAACATGACTGCATATCCCTTTATACATGCTTAGAACCTACTTTATCTTACCTGCCTCTCCATAAGGTCTCACTTGTCTTCCTTTGAAAGAAAAGCCTGTGCTTTTTTATAAGGCTTAACTTTAATCTGATGCCACAAAGGCCTCAATTGAGAACACTCTGTTAAAATGGGAATCGAGGGACACCTGGGTGGCTCAGCGATTGAATGTCTGCCTCTGGCTCAAGGCATGATCCCAAAGTTCTGGGATCAAGTCCCACATCGGGCTCCCTGCAGTGAGTCTGTTTCTCCCTCTATGTTTCTGCCTCTCTGTGTGTGTCTCTCATGAATAAACAAATAGCATCTTTAAAAAAAAGGGGCGGGGGGAATCAATTACTCTATAAAAAAATGACAAGCTCCCAACAATTTCCCTGCCCCCTAAAACATTAGCATGGCCTCGCCTCATCTATAATGCAGCGCTCAAATGAGGGTGTTAAAGATTTGCACTGCAGGGGTGCCTGGGTAGCTCAATCACAGCTGAGTGTCCAGCTCTTGGTTTCGGCTCATGTCCTGATCTCATGGGTTATGGGATTAAGCCCCACATCAGGTTCCATACCCAGTGGGGAATGTGCTGGAGATTCTCTCCCTCTAGCCTTCCCCCCTACTCACATGCTCTCTCTCTCACACATGCTCTAAAATGAATAAATAAATCTTTAAAAAAAAAAACTTGTGCTGGATTTAACATGACTAAGATATAGACAAATGCATTTTATTCCATGATGAAGTGATTAACTACCCACTTTTATGCTATTCAAACTTGGGAATATGAGAGAAAAGATACATCCTGATGAATCAGTCAAGGAATGATGAGCTGTGGGATCTTGGAAATAAATACACTATGTTAAGGAATAGCAGCAAAATAAACCAAAGCATTCTTTAAAAGATCCTGGAAGATATTGTACATATACCTTATAGATTCTTTTTTTTAAATAAGTGACTATGTGTTAGCTACAACGGCCTTTATAGCCAAGTTGGAAAAGAAGTCAAGATTTAGCAACAAAAAATATTTCCTAATTCCTCAGTATGGTAATTCCTGATTCTTTTTGGTCAATTCATTCTTGCTGACATGTCATAAACAGTTAAGTGTTTTACTGACTAAGTCAATGTGGACATGACACAAAATATTCTGTAAGTGGGTCAGCCCATATACAATGGAACCTCAGAGAAACACTTTGGTGTGAATGTCAAGAGCTAGAGCAAAAAAACATTGGCCCAAGAGTGGGACAAAGTGTAAAGCAGGGCCAGCTGCCTGTTTTTCAAAATAAAACCAATAGAGTTTAATTGGAACACAGCCACAACCATTTATTTACATATTATCTAAGGCTGTTTTCATAACCCACCAACAGAGCTGGATATTTGCAACGGAAACCATATTCACCGTAAAGCCTACAATATTGACTCTCTGCCTTTACAGAGAAAGTCTACCAATCCCTGGTATAAAGGGGAAGTGGAAGAAGCTGAAGGAAAACCTTAATTTAAGGTATCTGCCACTGCACAGACCCAAAGAGGAGATAAGGAAACTCTAGTGTGTATCTGTGTTAACGCAGGACCCTGCCTAAACAGGGAAACGAAGCCCCAACCCTGTGATGCCTGCAGCTTACTCTGCAGCCCACCCAACAGCATATCTGTGCACCGAGAGGATACGCAGTGCGTTTATCCTCCTGTGACAGGAATCACCTCTCTTTCTCTCTTCTCCTGCAGCTTCTGCTCCTCCTCTTCTCTCTCTCTTCTCTGCTGCTCTTCCCACTCTTCCTTTAACTTTCTCTTTACCGGAAAAAAGAGAGAAAAGGAAAGGTAATTCTTGTCATTCACTTTCCAAAAACACTTAACATACAGGGCAGATAAATGAAAAACTTTAACACTGGTGAAATGGCTAATATCCATTTTTGTTAAGTTCAAGATCTATAACTCCTCCTAAGAGCTATTTTAGTTAACTAGTTAGTTGGCCATCTGATTAACCTCCTACCTCTTGTTCTTCCTGCCGTTTTCTAGCCGCCTCTTCCTTTTCCTTCTTTCTTCTGAATTCTTCTTGTGCCTTCTGCTCCCGAAGCAACCACGCTTCATGTAATTTTTGCCTATCAATGTAATGATATAATCAAAAAAGAAATGAGCACTAATTTACAGTTACATACAATGATAGCAAAATGACATATTTGAGAATGATTAAGGTATCATGAAAGATTTTCTAGAAAGCAGTTAAGTGGAGGGATAAGAGGAACAGGCTATGAGTAGTGATCTCAGAAAAACACTACCTCACTAGCTCTCTTCCCAGAGGGTTAACAGGTGAAAATCACCACTTCTATATTTCCTATCCATGACATCTTTTATGTAGAACAAGGACACTATGACTCTCTCTTTAGGATGACCATTGTGATGTTTAGGTGTCGATAAAGATGCCAACAAATCTCAAAGCACCATCTAGCTTTTCACGTTCAGGAGGTCCTACCCTTCCTCTTCTATGCATTTTACAAGCAGCAAATGTCAGACTGCGGCACTTTGAAAACCCAGCATCTACTGCCCTCTATCTTCACACTGCTCCTCTAGACAGGTAAGAGCCTCCTGTAGCTTGTCCCCAAACACCTAAAGTGCTCCAAGAAGGGAATATAAAACTATATCTGATCCTGTCTTTAAAACAAAGAAAGCTAGGGGTTTGAAGATGACAAGGAGTCATACAAATAAATTAACAGGTGTCTAGTTTACTTTTTAAAATGACCAATTATAAGCAGATCTTATCTTAAAATGGCAAGCATCTCAGACATCCAATATCACAAGTTTCTAATTGAAAGATGGGTTACATTTCAAAAGTTGAAAAGCCAATCAGGTGTTTAGAACCTAGATTGCATTTTCCCACTTATTTTGTAAAAGGGAAGTGAATTACAAGAAATGGCTCTGTATCACTTCAGCAACTTTAGGCATTAAATACAATTTTATGTATGGCCGGGGAACCTATTCACAATTTCAAATACCCTATGGGAAAATATATTTAATTTCCAGGAACACATCTTTTAACCATGGTACAGGCAGGCACACTGCAGAGGTCAATGTTCCTGTGCACATTGTAGGTTATGTATAGATGTTTCAGTGTGTAGAACTCTGATTTATAAACCTTTTGAGGAACATATTAATTATATATAAACCGAACCAAAGTGCATATAAATCTAAGACCTCAAAAGAACAAAATGTTACACACTTTAAAATTTAATAACCTGAATATACTGCCAAGAACTAAAACTGTAGAACTCTGCTCGCATGGCTCCACCAAAACCCCTGCACTAGGAGGACTTGAGGAAACTCTAGCATGGCTTCCAGCCCAGCAAAGAGCAAGGCTGTGTCCTCCGGCTGATCCCTGACCCCAGCCCCTCCTCCTCACCCTCGTTAAAATGCCTGCCCCAGAGAGCTCAAAGCTGAGAGAGCTCAAAGCTGCCAGGAAAATGGACTATCTGCTCTAGCTAACACAGGATCATAGGCCCCTGCCCTTCCTTTCATAGAGCATTTACTAAAAAAGGCTTCTAATTATGAATAAGTCTGTCTCAAGGACCTGGGAGCCATTACTGGGAAATGTCCCCTTTAAGAAAGACAAGGCCTGTGTCCCAGTGTCTGTGAAAGGATAGGATGCGAACTTCCCTATCTGCCTGCTAACAAACACAGCTGGCCTAGTCACGTTTACGTGGACCAACCCTTGATACTTCCCCACCTCTCTATTTCTCCAGGGCCCCTGCACAAATCAGAATGGGGCTCTACTCTTGCCCCTACAGTCAGGGGTAATGGAATACAACCTGTTCTCACGACTTTAACGTCTGCCTGTGTTATTCTCTGATGCCATACCTCTGCTTCAAGGCAGTATGTAAAGCCATACAGTATTTCCACAATTAATTTTCCTGCTTTTCAACGACATACTATCATGTAACTTGTGCAGGAACAAAGATCAAAGGAACACAAAGATGGGGTTATCTGATTGAAAAGAACTGCAAATAAATGAGAAACCAAAAAAATGACTCCCGTATTTCATACCATAAATGTCATCCTCATCATCACAGAAATCTGGACCAACCAGAGTTATTTACAGCACCTCCTATATACTAACATGATGTTAAGTGCATAAAATTGCCACCTCATTTCATCTCCCCAATTCCATGAAGCAGGTACTAGGACTGATTTTATTTCCATTTTGTCTCCATATTTAAGAGGAGGAAATTAAGGCTTAGGGGGATAAGCAACTTGGACACAGCCAGTAAGTGGCAGGGCCAGGACTGGAATGCAGTTCTGGCTCATCAACTCCATGTTTTCAATCGCTAGTACATTTTCTTTTGGCAGTTTTGCTGACTGCACCTGTTTATGTGCTTAGGTGGAGAACGGGAGTGAATTACATGCAAAGAAACCACATTCCCTACTAAACAGCTAGAGAGCATCTATAAAGTTTTTTTTACTCCTGTTCAAATATATTTTTTTATTGTGGTGAAATTTACATACCATAAAATTTCGGATTTTAACCATTTTTAAGTGCATGGTTGAGTAGCATTAAGCACATTCACCTTATTGTGCACTACTGGAAAAAAAAAAAAAAAACCCTACCCCCTGAAAAATAGTAAGAGAAAAATTAGAAGATTTTCATCATCTTGGGATGGAGGAGGCCTTTTACAGTCCATATACCATGGTCAGGTATCAAGATGAAAGCTGATGACGTGAAAAACAAATTACAGTAAGTAATGCCATTAAGTCAAGTTAGGACTGATGACAAATATGAAAAGAATACATCACACATTTAATAAAGAGTTAATAATACCCTTAATCAGTAATAACCTTGCTTACATAACAAACTTAAAACAGTGTATCCCAAAAGAGAAAGCTGCAAGACTTAAGAAATATAAAATAGGTAATGAGATATATTCAAAAATACACAAACTTACTAATTGAGAAATGTACATTTGAAACAATGAAATGCATCTTTTCACTACAGGAGTTTTAAAAACTGATGCCCAGTTTGAGTAAAGAAGGTATAGGAATCCGGGCACCTCAATTTACTGCTGGAAGAGCTGCAACTGGGATGGCCTTTCTACCCAACCACCAACAGTTTACAGGTACTTATCCTATAATCCCAACAATTTCACTTCTAGACATTTTCCTGAGGTAACAACTGGGCAGTTACCAAAGATATATAAGAATGGATACTCATGGCAACTTTGTATAGAATTGTAAAAATACCGAGTATAAATTAATAGGTGTTATAAAGAAGACCCAAACTAGTTCATAAGGACTTTTAATATTTACTTTTTTCAATTTTTTTTCCCCACATTGGATGTGGAGCCCAACACCAGGCTTGAACTCACGACCCTGAGATGAAGACCTGAGCTGAGATCAACAGTCAGATGCCCAACCAACTGAGCCACCCAGGCGCCCCAAGACTTCAAATAAAACTGAGTTCATGAGAAGTGCTCCAATCGCTGCTGACCTCTCTATCTCCAACAGCTTCTCTTCTTCTAGGCGTTGTTCTTCAATAAAAGCATCCTCTTCCTCCTTCTGTAAGAGTCCTAAGGGAATTTAAATGTTTCATTAAATGAGCTGAATATTGTAAAACCAATGATTAAAAAAAAAAAGATAAAATCTAATCTTTACAATTATGGTAGGAATGTTTTTAAAGTCTTCTAATAGGAAGGGCTCCAACCAACTAAATTTGAAACAACTGTGAAACCCGAAAAGAATAATGGTAGATAACACATTAAATTTAAAAAATCGAAAAAAAAATAAAAATAAAAATAATAAAAAAATTAAAAAATGGTGGTTCTACAGGGATTCTCAAAAAGGCAATGGGCTATGAAAAGGAACATTCATCTTTACAGAAGAATGGCAACTAAAAAATGTAGAAAGACTGTAGTAGAAAAAGTCATCATTTTTGCAACCCCCACAGTAAGAACTGATTTTTTAAAAAATGCTAAAAACATTGGATAAAACCTTATTGGGAAGAAGATATTTACTTGCACCATCGCAAAACACCAGCCCACATGTAAGTACTGATTACAAAGGGGAAACATTCTATACAAGGGAGCCAGATGATTGGCAACATTTTGACCACTTGCAGCAATACTAAGAGTAGAACGACCTGACATCATAGTCTCCCTGATGTGGGTAATGAGAGGTACACAGCATCGGTTTTGTAGTATTTGCCATAAGGAGTGTAACTTGAAGCTAATCAGGAGAAGACAGGCTACTCCAGAATGCAGGGCATTCCACCAGACAACTGGCTTGAGCTTTTGACAATAATCAGTCTTGTTTTTTTTTTTTTTTTTTAAGATTTTATTTATTTATTCATGAGACACAGAGAGAGAGAGAGAGAGAGAGAGAGAGAAAGGCAGAGACACAGGCAGAGGGAGAAGCAGGCTCCATGCAGGGAGCCCGATGTGGGACTCGATCCCGGGGGTCTCCAGGATCACAACCCAGGCCGAAGGCAGTGCTAAACCGCTAAGCCACCGGGGCTGCCCATCAGTCTTGTTTTGAGCAAGGTCAAGTATGGCCTGCATCTCACACCACTGAATTGTTGTTCCTTTGCTTGGCTACAAGTCTGATATAGTGCTCCTTATTCTAAGGAGATGCAGGCTGAAGTATTTAGGGGTGAAAGGTCATGACATTGGCAACTGACATGCAAAGGGTTCAGAAAAAATATGGACATATGTATCCATCTATATAGGGAGTAAAGCAAAACATTAACACTGGCAAATCTGGATAATGGGTTCATGAATGTTTACCATTTTTTCAACTTTCTGTACACTGGAACATTTTCAAAATAACACAGGAAAATATTTTTATTTCTTGTTTTTTAATTTTTTAAAAGGATTTTATGTATTTATTCATGAGAGAAACAGAGAGAAGGAAGAGACATAGGCAGAGGGAGAAGCAGGCTCCCCTGGGGAGCCTGATGCAAGACTCGATCCCAGGACCTCGATCTGAGCCAAAGGTATATGCTCAACCACTGAGCCACCCAGGCATCCCGGGAAAATATTTTTAGTATAATAATTATATATATTATTATACATATATAATATAGATTCCTATTCCAAATTTAAATTTGGGGGGAAAAGGAGGAAAACTGAAGTGAAGGAAATATAACAGAAGATCTCAGGGTTAAAGGAAAAAGATTTTCTGTCTGTCATGTATGTTGAGTATAGTTCTAATCAAAGGCACTCCCAGTCCTAGGTAATTACAATTTACTTTTCTTAAGCAAATAAACTTTATTATCTCAGCATCTGAAATCAAAATAGGTTTAAAAAAATTTAGTGTAAGTTCTAACTCACACAGAATAAAATCTAATTATTCAGATTATTAAATGAGCTAATGTACATAAAGGACCTTCGAGAGAACCTGGCATAGGGCCTATGATTGACTTACAGAGATATGCCCATAAACTAGACAGTGCCTGGCATAGCTGCTACTCAAAAATATCTGTCTGACTCACTCAACCCCTCCATCCTCCCAAAACCAAGCTGACACTCCTTAGAGGTGATCACTAACAGTACCAGGTATAGCATTTGCTCTACACATACATACAAATATATGCAAAGACACATGTAAGTATAGTATACCTAATTGTATCATACATACAATCATATGTATTAGAATCATGCAACTTGATTTTTATTCTTAATGTCACCTTAATTTCTGACAAGGCAGCTCATCACAAGCTATTTCAAGTAGAACTGGATGCTAAAGAGGCTATCTGCAAATGAGGTCAAAATTCCAGAAACTCCTACCACTCATTTTCCAACTTGGTCTTACAGCAATTCTTATAGACTATGTCCCTATTCTAGCCTTCTGGGTATTGGTTGCCCATCCAATGTGTGCTACAATGAACAGCAATGTTTGGTAGGCCACACTATTCACGAAGCACCACTGAGTAAATAATTAGGAGTTGGAGTGGGCCAAAGTAGGAGCAGTAGTCCAGAGACAAGTACTTAGACTTAGATCTGCCATTAGCTGTATAAGCCTGATGCAGTCACTGCATTCTTCAACTGACTAGACTGCCAAAGGACATGATCCCACCCACACCTCTCCACAAAGGCTCACTCTGAAAGCACTCTGTGAAGTCAAAAGGGGAAAAAAAATTCAACACAATACAAACAATAGTTCTAGGATTTAGAACAGGGGAGAAAATGATTAAGAAGTTAAAAAAGAAGTTATATTGGAAAAACACAGGCTAAGTTAAAAAAGGTAGCTAAGATTATTGAGGGGAAGGGGGGGCACAGACACCAAGGGCATCAATAACTCCAACCTACTCTTTTTTCCTTTTGTTTTTTATCCCTGATGCTTTGTCCTGCCTTTAGTGGTCCAGTTTTGAATAAAAGAGAGATGGTAACAGGTCACAGGTAAACACCCTGCTCCTCCCATTCTAAATATTCCAAGTATCGCTTCTAAAAATAATCAAAAAGTAATTTACATGTCTACAACTATGTTTCACATGGCTAGTGAATACTGAATACTGGTTACTTGAGGCCCTTGCCTGTGGACTGTAAGAATTGTCTAGATACATTATTGCAATGTACACAAGTACCAAATCATTACAAAGTAATCAGTTATATGTCAAAATAAATAAAAAGGTCTGAGGATTGCCTGGATAGTCTAGATGCAAACATAACACAGTACTGCTGTGCGATTTCAGTGCTTCCATCCACATTTATAACTAATATATAATTTTGTAAATTAGTACTAATTTTGCTGTATTAAACAGGCAGGTTTAATATATATTTGTTAGATTCTGACACGTGAAGGATAAATGATACCATAGCCAGTACAGATGAAGGTGCCACAAGCACTTTAATAGGAAAAACAACTGGCAAATAACCAGAGGGCAACAGTAGTGGCACTCCCAACTCCACTCAGTACCATATTCATGCTGTAAGCTTGTTTTACCTCATTCCTAATGTTACATTAATCTAAATTTGAATTTTACTGGATGTGTAATTTCACTTGGCTTTATAACCTGTACATGTATTGTTTTATAGTCTAATAAGAGTTTCATATCTGGTTTTATGCTTGTGTATATTTAAATGACAATAATAATTTGAGTCAAAGGGTCTCCCATGTTACTGAAGTTTGAGAAAAATTTGCAAAATGTGTAAACCCCTCAAGTCCTGCTGGTTTTAGATGAAGATATTCGCTGAATACTTACTATGTGCAAGGGCTGTGCTAGCTGCTGTAATTCATGATGTCTGCACCGGTAATACCAGATACTTCATAAATACACACAATCAGGGATTGATTTAGCATGACGTCTTTCCCCCTTTAGTACTTTAATATCGTTTGTGAAATGGGTCTAAGATCACTTTATTTGGAAGGCAATAGGCGCAGCGATTTTCAGCAGGTCAGTACTTGGCTTCCTCTGGCACTGGGGCTTCAAGTTAGGACGGGAGCGGAGAGAGCAATTTCATACACAGAAAACGGGCTAAGGAGCCGGTTACCTGAGTCTCTCAATCGAGCCAGTTCCTGCCGTCGTTTCTTTCGTTTCGCCTTTTTCAGGGCAGCCCTGTACTTTTTGTGGCTGGAAAATTGAAACAGGCACACACTAGCGTCAATTGACCGCACCTGCGCCGCTGCCAGAGCGTGCTCACGCGCCCCCCGTCGCCCCCCCGTCGCCTCCCGCCCCCTAGCCGCTCTGAGTGACAGGAAATCGCTCCGGTGCCCGGGAGTGAATTCTTATTTCCCGTGCTTTAATTACGGAACACGTATTCACTATCGCCTCGCCATTCCATGACCAGCCGGCAGGTCTTTTCCATTCCGCCACCTGTTCACCTCCTCGCATTACCTCAGCCCACAGGCGCCCCTGACAGTCCGGGGTGCATCAAGGGGAGGGCTCGAGCGGCAGCAGTGCCTCGCCTGCTTGGCCCAGCTCCCCTTTCCTTCCGGCTTGCACATCCTTCATCACCAGGCTCGGCTGGCCCCGTCCCGTCTTCTCAGCGGCTCATTACCCCCCCAACCCAGCTTACCTTGGTTTCTCCGGAAACATCATCTTCTCGGGAGCCGCCATCTTGCCAGGGCCACCACACCCCCAGCACCCCACCCGTAGAGGTGGCCGGAAGAGGCGGGATTAAGAGCAAGGGCGCGGCCGCGCGCAGGCGCAAGGGGGGGTCGGGGGGGGGAGCGTGCCTCCGCCGGGGAGGACCAAGTACGGAAGACGCCAGGTTCCGGGGGGCGGGTAGTCTTCCAGAACGCCCACCAACAAATGTCTTCTTCCCGAAAATTCTTTCGTGTCCCTGAAAGTAATTCTTCCCTCCTAGCGCTCCCCCACTGCCTTATCACTGCCTGCCCCCACACCATAGCAGTCTGTCTTGTGGCCAGGAAGTTAAAGTCCCATTTCTTTCTCGTTCCCATCCACTCACGAAACCTCGTCCCACTACGTCACTCGCCTTCCGCGGGCCCACCTATCAGCCCCTCAGACGAACTCCAGACTCCGCCCCGTTCTCGTCGTACCTGCTACCTCAGAAGGGAAACCCAACACCTGGGCTGTAAACGCCTGACTTCTGCTCCCAAGGAATGTGCTGTCTAGAGGCACAAAAGAACCGACACATTGATAAATATGGTAGAGGGAACGTAGTTTACTTAACAGGCCACCGGGGATTCAGGGAGAACTTTCTGATGCCTGAGTTTTCAGGAAGGTAACGGCGAGATTCCCGGGTGGGAATGGCAAATGCGCATAAGCAAAGGCACTGAGAAGTGGAGCAATGTGGAATTGGTCGCAACCGCAAAAATTTTTGACCATCGAATTTAAAGGGAAGTTCCAGAGTATCAGGGAACACAGCGAGTTCGGATCCCTGGTGGCTCAGCGGTTTAGCGCCGCCTTCGGCCCAGGGCGTGATCCTGGGGTCCTGGGATCGAGTCCCACGTTGGGCTCCCTGCATGGAGCCTGCTTCTCCCTCTGCCCGTGTCTCTGCCTCTCTCTCTCTCTCATAAATAAATAAAATATTTTAAAAAAGCAACAGCGGTTGAGGTGGCTTAGGCCTGGGTTATGTAGAACGGCCTAGCAAATTATGCTAAGAAGCGTTAATTACGTTCTGTAAGCAACAGGAAACCATCTAAAAGCTTTTAAGTTGAGGTTTGTTGTCCCATTCATGTCTTAGGTAAATTACTCTGGTTTGCAATATAAAGCTGCAATATCACAATCTAGATGAGACATTAAACTGGGACAGTGAAAATAGGATTGAGAAAGTAAAATCAGCCCTGTCAATAATCAGACTGTGATGTACATATACAAGGGCAAAGACAAGAACAAGAAAAAAGAATGCTTCTCTTGAGGACATGCTGTAGCTACAGAATGATTAACAACCTCCATATTTTGAGGAAGATTGGATAACTTCCCTGGCCTAGCTTTGTTCCTTTCTCCTCCAACTCAAAATCACTGAGCTACCCAATTACTAAACTGCACCTGCTTCTCCTAGTCCATCCTTGGAATCACTCAGCAAACCCCCAAACTGCATAAAGCCTTGCCCTACTCCCTCTTAGAGAGATACTTGGAATAATATACCTCCAAATTAAATTTGTCTGGCTCAGTGCATCAGTAATTAGTGTCATAGACGCTTTGGGATTGGACAGATGAGGAAACTCAAGCCTTGGCTCTCTGAGTAAACTCTTTTAATGTCCAGTCCTGAGTTTTCTCATCTGTAAAAATCAAGGTAGTGGTAATAGTTCACAAAGGCATGCTCTATGTTGGCATAATGCCTGGCAATAGTGTCTCTGACACATTACCTGTTATTGCATCATCTTCACTTTGACAACTCCCCTACCTCAAGAGTAGGTTGGTACTTGTCCTACATATGCTCCCAGCACAAGTATTTCACCTTTTATAACTCCTGTCACACTATATTATAGACTCCCTTGCCTTCACAAAGCTGCTTCTTGCAATAAATTTTAAATTCCTTAAAGGTGAACACTTGGTAGTTATAGCCCCTGATTAGGGAATGCCCTGAGAGGCAAAAAATGTAGCGGTGCAAATCACCAATTTTGCTGGTTCCTGTGACCAGGAAACTCATTGAGAATCATTGAGAATTGCTGCCATTCTAAAAAGTGTTACTGTGTGGGTTCCTATAACATTTCTTATGACTTGGACCAGAATTTCATGTCAGAACAATAAGTAAGAATGTCTTCTAGGAAGGGTGCCTGGGTCACTCAGTTGGTTGAGTGACTCTTGATTTTGGCTCAGATCATGGTCTGGGTCATGAGATCTAGCCCCATGTTGGGTTCCATACTCAGCAGACAGCCCCATGTTGGGTTCCATACTCAGCAGACAGCCTGCTTGGGATTCTGCCCCTTCTCCCACTTGTACACACTCTCTCACTCTCTAAAATAAATAAATCGTTAAAAAATAATGTCTTCTAGGAAGATGCTCCTAATTAAAAAAGGATACAGATTTATATTTTATTATGACCTACAAATTAATATGAATTAAATTTTATAGGAGTTAGACATTTATCCCTAACAACCACTGAATTCATCTTCATGCACAAGCTTGAATTGTGCAAGTTAATGTCATTACATAAGTTATCCTGAAAGCCAATTTCATCTCAAACTATAGCTACCATCATTTGCATTTAATAAACCATTAGATAAAAATAAGGTATGTATAAATTTCATGCAAAGATACATTGTACTATGATATCCTGATAAAGAGAACAAAACTATCTTTATTCTGCAACATAACATATATTTTTCTTGGTTCCTGACATACAACATCAACTTATTCTCAAGTATGTACATTTTAGTTTATCTCCCTATCTATGGGAAAAAGCCTAAATTTTGATTTTACATCATCAGTAGAAAATAGAAAACAAAATGACTAAAGAATGATCCATAAATGTATCTTACATTTATTGCAAGCATAAAGGGAGAGCAAGAAAAAAAAAATGTCTACTTTCTGAAAGCCAGGATGGGACTCTGAATTAGCTTGGGTTTTTCTTGCTCTAGTAGGACTATGGTACAGGATTCATACAATGGTCAGTGCAGAAATTCTCAGAAAAGAAGATTCCACTTCTCACCTACCATTAATTTCAGTATTAATCACCAGATTTATTCAGGTACATACAGTGGGGTCTCAAGTCCTTTCCAAAAGTCATTGCTATACCAAGTGCTTTATATATTCTCCAGATTATAGTTATTACCTAAGATGATAGCAAAATAAAATACTTAAGGTAGTATATTAATATGAAAAGTACATATAAATCTATGCTTATACAACTGATTAAAAGAGGAAAGAATTGGGGCACCTGGTGGCTCAGTCTGTTAAGCGTCTGCCTTCGGCTCAGGTCATGATCTTGGGGTCCTGGGATCGAGCCCCACGTCAGGCTCCCTACTGACCAGGGAGTCTGCTTCTCCCTCTCCCTCTGCCCCCCTCAACTCATGCTCTCTCTTCATCTCTCCCAAATAAATAAAATATCTTAAAAAAAAAGAGGAAAGAACTATGCAGCAATAGTGGTTATTACTCAATTCTGGTGATGAACTCTAAGCAACAAAACTGCTGGTGGTTTGAGAAGGAATGCTGGCAGAGTCAACATCCCCACCTAGAACCCAAACCAAAGTACCATTTCTGAAGAGGGGTTGAACTCAAAGATCAGGAATCAGAAAGTACAAAAATGCGGATGACAAGGGTCTTAGTCCTTTTGGGCTGCCATAACAATGTACCACAGACTGGGGAGCTTACAAACAACAGGAATTTGTTTCTCACAGTTCTGGAGCCTGGAAGTCCAAGATCAAGGTCCCAGCAGACTCAGTATCTGATGAGAACTTCCTTACCGGCTCATTGATGGCCATCTTCTTGCTGTGTCCCCACATGAGGGAAGGGGTGAGAGAGCTCTCTGGGGTCTCTTTTATAAAGGCACTAATACCATCACGAGGCACCACTCTTATGACCTAATCACCTCCCAAAGTCCCCACCTCCTAATACCATCACTTTGGGGGTTAGACTTCAACATATGAATGGAGAGGGGAAGACATAGACATTTAGGTCCTAACAAAAATGCATTACTGTTTACATGTAAAGTGGCTAGTATTGTTTACGTGTACTCATTGATTGGTTAAAACAATAGGCTATTCGCTTAAACTATATCCATTTTTGATTGATAAAATTTTGTAGGAAAGAATTGAACCAGTAAAGTTGAATTAAAAAGACAATAGAACATTAAGTAGAATAAGTATCAAGTAAATAATATTGGTTCTTCTAGTGGCACAAAAATACCTAAAATGATCACAATACTGTAATTTTGCTAATATTCTACCAAAAGAAATGTGTCCCCCAGTGAACAAGGGAGAGACATCTTCCCAAACGTTCTTGAGGTAGATGCCTGCTTTTAGAAGAGCCACCTTTACCCTACCCCACACAGCCCTGGAAAGGAGAAAAGGGCTGACAGCTTGTCCTATTGGTGATGTCAGGATATTGTGCCCTGATTTGACAGAAAGAGGTGAGCTGAGAAGCGGGTGCCTTTTGTTTTCCTGCTTTTTTAAATAAATCTGTTAGTTTTCCAGTCACTTTCTGATCTACATGGTAAAGGATGTCTCACTAATTTTACATTGTACATACTAAAAAATAAATAAACAAACAAACAGCTAATAGGAAGAAAAAGCCATTCAACAAATATTAATATTGTAAAGAAAGCATTTTATTATAGTATTTAATGAAAATGAGGAGCAGTGTTCATACAAAATTCTTTCTCAAGCCCTTTGACAGACCTCAAGCCCATTTTCCCCCTTTGAGTTCAGGAAGATACAAGTAAAACACTTTTGGAGGCACAAAAGACAAAAAGTTTCTTGTTAGGTTGTATCAGTAGCCCTGGAATCTGAAGCACCCCTTTGGAGGTCATACGACTAAGGCACGGGCAAGGAGGAGGGACCACATTTCCCTAAGGCAGTTTCTATAACCTCCATGGAGAAGGTGACCAAGAATTTATTATGCAAACCATGACATGGTTGAGAGTGAGAGGACGCTGTTAATCACACCAGAACACCAGGTGCAACTGAATCAGGTATAGCAAACTGGACACACCCAATAAAAACAACCTTTGTAGCTCTAAGATATAAGGGCAAATCAGGCATTGGTCCATTGGTTCTCACTCCAATTTGGAAGATTCACTGCAACATAATTTTGCACCAGGAGTTTGCAAAAGGCCCATGTGCTCTGGAAAATGCATATCTTATGTGTTTACCCTTTTAAAGGTAACTGTGGTTTGAACAGATCAATTAAATAAAATTAAGATATACATTTTCCCCCCACAATTATCTTTTTAAGAATTTTACTCATTTTCTTTCCAGAAAAGGAATGCACTCTAGAAGCGAATGCCTTCATCCTCTCCCTTTTTTAAGAGCACATAGCTCCCCAAACTTATACATATAGCTCCAAGCTTATTTTTTTCCTACTGAATGTATTATCTATTGTTAATTGTGGTAAAATACACATAAAATTTACCATCTTAACCTTTTTCAGTGTAGAGTTCAGTAGTGTCAAATCTACTCATCTAACCCTGCCTTTGCAGATCAAATGATTAGCATCCTAATGAAAGGAATACTACTAGTAAATGCAATATGAGTTTGAACACAGGCTTATAGGCAACTAGAAATATTCCAAGATATTTAAAAGCAAAGGCAGCAATAGCATGGATTCCTCAGAATATGTAGAGTTCTCTAGATTTTAGCCTGTTAAGTTTCTCTCCTTGTTACTGTAGCAAGTCTTCTAAGCTATTGTATAAATTGGCAAGTTGAGCACCTGCCTTGCATAGAACAATGTAATAAAGTTCAGCAGTTCAAGGGAAGCCATGAAGCCAAGATGGTTCTGTCATAGTGGAAAATATTATATTTTATGAAACAGTGTACAAACAATGCAAAATAATACTATAAACTATAGATTTATATTACTAGTCTTTTGAAAAAGATTTCTATAAATATGTCATGAAAGAATTTTAAATTCTAGGCCCTTCAAGCATTTTCTTTAAAATGTTCTGCATACGCTTTCCATATGATCAAGTATTGAAGTAATATATCTGATCTTCAGAAGTGAAAATAGAAAAAAAAAGTGGAAATGGATTCCTAGTTATAAAGTAAATTCTTGTTTTTTCTATCTTGTAAGTTAATAGTAAGTAAGTAAGCATATCATGTACTATGAATGACAACGAAAGGTCAGGACAAATATATTCATTGGGAAGGCCTTATAAAAGAATATACATTCATGTTTTGAAATAAAATATATGTAAAACCATGGCCAATGTTCAGCTAGCCAGGAAGTACCAGCCTGGACTCTGAGGCTATTTCTGAGAGGCCTGCCTTCTGAAGGATCAGTGTCTGTGTTCAATTGTTCAATATTTTGATTACCATCCCTACTTATAGCTCTATAGTTGTTCCAGTTGTTCAATATTTTGATTGCCATCCCTACTTATAGCTCTATAGAAGTACTAACTGATAAACATAAAAAGACAACTCAGAAATATCAGACATGAAAAGACATTACAATTATCAACAGGCTGCTGTAGGAGAAACTTGAGTCTCTTGCTGCTACTTCAGCATTAAACATCGTTATCAATAAAATTAAGAACTTGTCTACCAAAGAGCTTTCCTCAAAGACTCATGGGAGTACTGCTACACAAGAAATGCATGCCTCTAATTATTATTAAATGCAGGTGTTTCAAATAGTCTAGTTGCAATTTTAAAAAAGCTATTATTTATTAAAGCAAAGTACTGCCCAGATATGAGCATCTCAGGGGGTCACTTGGCTAGTTGAAGACTGGGGTTTCGCTTGTATATTCAGTACATAATCATGACGGAAGGAAGAAGCGGACAGTGCGATTCATCAGGGGCTGGAGGGGGCGGAAATTGTCCACCATTCTTTTCTCCTTCTCCCCCTCTGATGTGAAAAGCAGAGTCCGAAACTGCTCAAGCTAGAATAGAAGTAGGAAGCATAAAGAATTTCAATAAAGTAACAGCTTAACTTCATGAATAAATTACTTTCAGTTTTACAATTGTGAAACATTCTGCCAACAATACACAGAACAACTTATTTCTGGGTGGGAATGCCTTCTCTGCTGGACAGGGAATAAAATGTGTGGGAGGAGAGTGACAGGAGGTGGTAAAGCCGATGAGGTACTTGGGGTCTGAAGAGTGGGGGTCAATGGCCCAGTCCCCCATATATTGGCCATTTGCCAAGGACCAGGTACTTTATCTTTGATTCCAGGAGCCCCATCTTTAAATGGGGAAAATAAGTAGCCTACATGATAATATAGGGAAGGACTGATACCTATAGTAACAGTGCCAAAAATGTTTTGTTTCTTTAAAATGTAGCCGAATCATTAATACAATGTATTTTCATTGCTCCAGACCTGGGCATTGTGGGAAAGGTGGCGCATGTGAGTATCTTCTTAACAGGCAGTGGGATGCCCCCTGCCAGCACTGTCCAAGAGAAGCTTTCTGTGATGATGGAAGTGTCTTCTGCATGATTCATTATGGTAGCCACAAGCCACATATGGCTACTGAGTGCTTGAAATGTGGCCAGTGCAACTAAGGGACTGAGTTTTTACGTATTTATTTATTTTTAATTTTTTAAGGTTTATTTATTTATTTTTTAGTAATCTCTACACCCATCGTGGGGCTCGAAATCACAATCCTGAAATCAAGAGTTGCATGCTCTACTGACTGAGCCAGCCAGGAGCCCTGTAACTGAATTTTTTTTTTTAAGATTTTATTTATTTCTTAGAGACACAGAGAGAGGCAAAGACACAGGCAGAGGGAGAAGCAGGCTCCATGCAGGGAGCCCGATGTGGGACTTGATCCTGGGTCGCCAGGTTCACGCCCTGGGCTGAAGGCGGCGCTAAACTGCTGAGCCACCCGGGCTGCCCTGTAACTGAATTTTTAATCTGATTTTTATTTTAATGTACTTATATTTAAATTTAAATGGTGACATGTGACTGGTGGCTACTGGATTGGACAGTACAGTTAAGATGAAAAGGAGCAGCCCCAAATCAAGGGCCTCTTCTCTAACATGGCAATGGCATCATTCACCCCTTGGCTTTCTGAGCAACCATATTCTGGAACACTTGACTTCAAGCCAGGCCTATAAAATCTTTTCACAGCATTTCTCCTCACTCAATCAGGCACGCTGCAGCTATGGAGAAGACAGTGTGAAGGCACAGTAGGCAAGCATGTGAAGATTTGTTTGGATCAAAGACTTCAGGTCAAGTACAGCTGCAGAGGCAGGACTGTGACCAGGAGCAAGTACCAAACACAGTAACTATACATGCAAATTACACATATATCCTCATAAATTAATAATGTGTCCAAGTAGTTAAGATTTATTTTTATTCAGCTAATTGCAAAAGATTAGAAATAGCTCAAATATCAATAATAAGTTACATTAGATCTATAAAATGGACTATATCTAGTCACTAAAAATGATGTTGGAGATAATGTTATGATCTATAAAATGTTCCACATATCATTGAGTAAAAACAGGAACAAAATGGTAGGTACAGAATGATTCCATTTGGTTAAGAAATTTATGCATATTTGGGCAGCCCGGGTGGCTCAGCGGTTTAGCGCCACCTTCAGCCCAGGGCCTGATCCTGGAGACCCAGGATCGAGTCCCATGTCAGGCTGCCTGCATGGAGCCTGCTGCTCCCTCTGCCTGTGTGTGTGTGTGTGTGTGTGTGTGTGTGTGTGTGTCTGTCTGTCTGTCTCTCTGTCTTTGTCACTCATGAATAAATAAATAAAAATCTTCAAAAAAAGAAATTTATGTATATTTATACAGATAAAAGACCAAAAGGATTTATGTTTATCTGTATAGACAAAACAACCAGAAGGATTTATCCAATGACCAACACTGATTGCATTGACAGGTGACTAGGATTATAGATGGCAGCTAACATTTCTTTTCTTACTGAGTTTTCTGTGTTGAGATTTCATTTGAAACCTCCTCACATGGGCCACTGACCCTCTGATTTACTGATTTTACAGATTTATTTTTCAGTGTTAGGTCAATTTTTAAATATGAAGTATAGACACAGACTAAACGTATACGCCACCAAGCCCAGGCTTATGGACAGTTAAGTTCTGTATTTTGTCATTTGTTTTTGGTAGTTCTCATCACACAGATTTTAAAAAATTACATGGTCTAATTTACTAGTTGCTTTCTTTAGGACTTCTGGTTTTGATATATAGTTAGAAAAGCTTCCTCCATTTGGAAGTATAAAAAGATTTCTCTATGCTTGTCCTAGCACTTTTATGGTGGAGTTTTTAACATTGAATGTATTTGGAATATATTCTTGTATGAGGTCTGAATGGTGGGTCTAACTTTTCTCCCCCAAATGTCTAACAAGTTGTCCCTCAACAGCATTTATGAGAGACTCTCATCTTTTCCCCCATTGAAATGAGATGCTACCTTTACCACAAACTCAATTCTCATATGTACTTGGATGTATTTCTGAACTTAATCACTTTCTCCCCTCCAGTGATCTCTTTATTTGTCTGCCAGGGCCACACTACTATTGAGGCTTTATAAATATGTGGATCTAATCAGCTCTCATTTCCTTTTTTTTTTTTTTAAGTATTTATTTATTTATTTGAGAGAGAGAGAGAGAGAGAGAGAGATGGCCAGAGACAGCACGAGACAGGGCTCTATCCCAGAGGCAGGGCTCTATCTCAGGAGCCCAATATCATGACCCAAGCTGAAGTCAAACGCTTAGCCCACTGAGTCACCCAGGCGCCCCCCACCCCCACCTCATCTATCATTTTCTCTTTCAGAATTTTCCCTGACTATTTATGCTTGTTTGTTTTTCTGCATGATTTTAGAAATAGCACATCTATCTAAAAATCCTATTGGCACAGTAAATGGACCATATCAAACTTATGGGGAATAAACAATGGAGAATAACAACTGAAGGAGAGGGGCACCTGGGTGGCTCAGTGGTTGAGTATTGGCCTTTGGCTCAGGTCGTGATACTGGAGTCCTGGAATCAAGTCCCACATTGGCTCCCTGCATGAAGCCTGCTTCTCCCTCTGCCTGTGTCTCTGCCTCGGTGTCTCTCATGAATAAATAAATAAAATTAAAAAAAAAACTGAAGGAGAATTGATATCAAAGGCGTCTTTATGCTGTCTTCTGATTTAATAGCATGGTATCAATTTTATGAATTCTTTTGTATCCTTCAGGGATGTTTTAAGATTATATGCTAAATTTTCTTGTTAAGCCTACTTCAAGGCATTTTATCTTTTTGTTTCCATTATAAATAGTGTTCATTCTTCCATTATAACTTTATATCATTATATCCTTTAACTGATTGTGATTTATATATATTAAATGTATTGATTTCTATAAATTAGTATTATACCCCACTAATTACTGAATTACCTTATTTTTGAGGTAGTTTTTTTTTTTTTGAGGTAGTTTTTTTTATTGTTTCTCTAATGTGTTTTTTCTTTTTTGGTGTAATCATATTGGCTACTTCCAGAACATAATACAAAATTGTATATGGTAATAATATTTCCATATTAAGCATACTATTTATTTTTGAACTGAGAGCAATCCCTTTTATCAATTTAGGGAAATATCCATTCATTTCTATTTTATTTAAACATTTAAGAAACTGAGGGGCCCCTGAGTGGCACAGTGGGTTGAGCATATGACTCTTGTTGGTTTTTGCTCAGGTCATGATCTTGGGGTCATGGAGTCAAGCCTTGCAACTGGGCTAGGGCTCTGAGCTCAGTGAGTAGCCTGCTGAACTTTCTCCGTCTCCCTTTCCCCTCCCTGCACATGCACTCTTTCTCTCTCAAATAAATAAACCTTTTTTAAAAATTTAAAAACTGGGGATGCCTAGGTGGCTCAGCGGTTGAGCATCTGCCTTTGGCCCAGGGCGTGATCCTGGAGTCTCGAGGTCAAGTCCTACATCGAGCTCCCTGCATGGAGCCTGCTTCTCTCTGCCTATGTCTCTGTCTCTCTCTCTCTTTCTTATGAATGAATAAATAAAATCTTTTTTAAAAATTTAAAAACTGAATAGTGAATTTTGCTAATGCCTTTTAACATATAGAAATGATTATATGATTTTTCTATGTAGATTCACAGATATGATGAATTATACTAATATCATTCCTAATAAGGAACCATCCTTGCTTTGTTGGAATACATACTACTTGGTTGAAGTGTATTATTTCTTCTAATGTACTGCTTGCTTCCTTTTTTAAAAAAGATTTTATTTTTTAATTGTCAGAGAGCGAGCAAGAGAGCACAGCTGGGGGAGCAGCAGGCAGAGTGAAAGGCAGGCTCCCTGCTGAGCAAGCCCAAGACAGCTTGTGCTCTCTTGCTCACTCTCTGACAATTAAAAAATACAATCTTTTTAAAAAAGGAAGCAAGCAAAAAAAAAAAAAAAAAAGGAAGTAAGCAGTACACTAGAAGAAATAATACACTTCAACCAAGTAGTATGTATTCCAACAAAGCAAGGATGGTTCCTTATTAGGAATGATATTAGTATAATTCATCATATCTGTGAATCTACATAGAAAAATCATATAATCGGGCAGCCCTGGTGGCGCAGCGGTTTGGCGCCGCCTGCAGCCTGGGGTGTGATCCTGGAGTCCCATATCGGGCTCCCTGCATGGAGCCTGCTTCTCCCTCTGCCTGTGTCTCTGCCTCTCTCTCTGTGTCTATGAATAAATAAATTTAAAAAATAATAAAATTCTTAAAAAATAATAATAATAAAATTCTTAAAAAAAGAAAAATCATATAATCATTTCTATATGTTAAAAGGCATTAGCAAAATTCACTATTCAGTTTTTAAATTTTTTAAAAAGATTTTATTTATTTATTCATGAGAAAGAGAGAGAGAGGCAGAGACATAGGCAGAGAGAAGGAGTGAAAGGCAGGCTCCTTGCTGAGCGAGCCCAATGACATGGGACTCAATCCTAGGACCCTGGGATCATAACCTGAGTTGAAGGCAGCCGCTTAACCAACTGAGCCACCCAAGCGTGCTTGTACTGCTAGCTTATTTCTCATATATTGTTTTTGCTTTCTTTAAAATATATTCTTCAGAGGAGCACCTAAGTGGTGAGGTTGATTAAGCATTGGACTCGGTTTCAGCTCAGGTCATGATCTCAGGGTTATGGGATAGAGCCTTACATCGGGCTCCACACTGGGTATGGAGCCTACTTATAATTCTCTCTCCCTCTGCCCCTCCCTCTCTAAAATAAAAAAATAAATCTTTATATATATATATATATATATATATATATATTCTTCAATCTTTATTTTTTGATGCAAGATTTGATTGATGTTGGTATCAGCTATCCTGGCTTCATAAAAAAGATTTTAGAAGCTCTTGCTCTTGTGAAAATGCTTTGTAATTAATAAAAAGCCCATAGAGCAAGCATATACAAGTATTATTGTAGCTTAGTTAAATTATGAATTAGACAGGATTTTGTGCATTGACATAGTAATCACCACTTAAACTTACTTTTTTTTATAAACTTAATTTTTAAAAAGAAAATAAACTCTGAAGTTCAAAACATCTGACTTAGAATTTCTGGACATTGTTGGATTCTGTCTTTATCCTGAAGTTCCAGAGCAAAATTTCCTTAGGATTTTAAAGGGTTTTGAGCACATTCATTTCTAGCCTTCATTCTTCCTTTTAAAAGGGCCTTGTTTATATAGAGATTCATATTTATATACAAAATATACAATGCATAAGACATATGTCATTGCCAAATATGAAAGTAAAAACCTTGTTTCCTCAATTTTAACTCTTCTCTCTAGTTGATTTGAAGCCTTCTCTAATTTATACCCAAATTTTAAGACAAGATGTTAGCACATTTTAATAAAAATGTATAAGCATTACAAGATGTTAACAACTGATGCCAAAGTTGGAGCCCAGCCTTGTTTTTAAAGGGACAGACTAGCATTTCCTCATACAGAAATGTGGAAAGAACATACCTGATCATGATCAACCTCTACGGGCTGCTTCTTAATGATCCAGGTGACAGACTCAGAGAGTGGAGGGGTAGTCAGGGACCCCGAGTAGGTCCAGTAATCTGGGCAGGCAGGCATCAGGCAGGAAGGATCGAATGACCCAAATTCCACAAGGGTGTCCTGGCCAAGAGAAGGGGTCACCGAAACTATCATTCAGCGTGAAAACCACTCAGGAATTGCAAGACCCTGATTCCTGGGGAGTCTGGGGACCAGCACTGGTCCAGAGGAGTTGCAGGTACCTCTGGGTGCCTAAGGACAGAATCACACCCATGCTTTGTTCCTACATATAATCCACTGTGCAAGGTTCTCTTTTTTAAAAAAGAGACATAACAGATTTTAATTGAGACATAATTGACAACAGTATAGTCCTGACAGTCCTCCACAGGAACACAGCAAAAACCACTTTCTCCGCCCAGTCTAGTGAGTTTGCTGCAGGTGGTCTGCTCTGACCTCTTTGGGAGGCATCAGGTGGTAGCTGGTGCATGAACAAAGAGGCTCCTCTTTTTCAAGAAAAAGGAATAGAGTTCTCCTTTCTAAAACACAATGCAAATTCAGGGGAGCCAGGCCCCTGGGAGGAAAGGGGAGACAGAGAGAAGGGAGGAAAAAGAGGGAGGTGGAGGGGAAGAGGGAAAGAGGTAGTGGGGAGACAGCCAGGTGGGTGGGTGTGGGGGGAGAGAGAGAAGATATGGACCCCCAGGGAACAGCCCCTTTGGGATCCTGAATACTGGACAGTTAACCCTGGGGCCTGCACAAAGGTAGATCCTGAAGGATATGGTAACTGTTCTTTACAGCTAGCCAAGCCAAGGTTCTGTCAGACTCTTCTCTGCCCCCTGCCTGTGAGAGGGCAGGTAGAGTCAACAGGGCTGCTCTGGGTGCTTCCACCGGGACTCAGAAGGAGCAGAGGAGGGGACAGCGCTGTGTTCCCGAGTCCCTGAGCGCTGGGGCATGGCAGCAAAACCAGAGGTCAGTGCCCACCAACAGAATCACTTCTGCGGCCTTCAAGGTGTCCCAGGGCCAGGGGCTCAACACACGCATCTTTTTTTTTTTTTTTAAAGATATTATGTATTTATTCATGAGAGACACAGAGAGAGAAAGGCAGAGAAATAGGCAGAGAGAGAAGCAGGCTCCATGCAGGGAGCCCGATGCGGGACTCGATCCCGGGACTCCAGGACCTCGCCCTGGGCTGAAGGCAGATGCCCAGCCACTGAGCCATCCAGGGATCCCCCTCAACACACGCATCTTAAGTAGCAAGTTGTCTTCCGGGGCAACTTTCAAAGTGCCTTGTCAACGTCTCCACTCTGAGATCAAATGTAAGATATGTTTCAAGTGATTTAGGGAGAATAGTATTACCTTATGCTTGATTGATGGCAAGGTATCCACCAATTTCTGTAGTTCTTGGTGATGTTTGCCTAACTAAAGAAGGAGCAAGGAGAAAATATTAAAAACAATTGACATTCACTTTTGAAATCGTAACAGAATGTGAATTAAAATTAGCCACCTGGTGATTACATAAAAACAAATCAATCACCCTATTTAAACTACACTTAAACTGATAATTTAGATCACTGTAAACATCACAGAATTAAAGTAGACACAGAACAAATGAGCAGGCTGTTTGCTGACAGGGTCAGCGTGCCTGCAGGGAAAAGTATCCCTGCTCCATTTAGATATCAGTTCTTGTGTTGAAATTTTAATTAATTAAAATTAAAAATTGTTCCACAAAATAGCCACATTTCAAGAGCTCATTTACGTAATGTGGCTCATAACTACTCTATTGGACTGCATTTTTATACCATTTGAAATATATTCATAGCAATCTTGTATTTTAATCATTGTTTTTTCTTTCTTGTTTTCTTAAATTGAAGTATAGTTGACACACAATGTTTTTTTTTTTGACACACAATGTTACAGTAGTTTCATGTGTACAACATAGTGATCCCACAAGTCAATCATTGTTTCTTTTTACCCCACTATAGTTAGATTTTTTTTAAGATTTTATTTATTTATTCATGATAGACACACAGAGAAAGAGAAGCAGAGACACAGGCAGGGAGCCTGACGTGGGACTCGATCCTTGGTCTCCAGGATCAAAACCCGGGCTGAAGGTGGCGCTAAACCGCTAAGAGGCTGCCCCTCAGAACTTAATATCACATTCTTACCTTTAAAAATACTCCTATTACAGCCAAACCATGTTCTTCTAGTGCTGCATCCTCAAAGTTTTCAAATTTGACTGCATTCCAATGCACCAAGTGCAGCTGAAACACCATTAAAAGCAGGTTTGACACAGGACCATAAAGTATCACTCCAAAGCAAACAGCCCTATTCAACACATCATATTTTAACATGTTTCCTCACCCAAAATAAAGCCACTGAGAAAAGCATACACCAATCTGGTGCAAAATGAGATAGAAATAAATAGCAGGAAGAACTGCATGCAGGAACAGTAATTAATATTCCTCTTTTTTTTTTTTTTAATGATAGTCACAGAGAGAGAGAGAGGCAGAGGAAGAAGCAGGCTCCATGCACCGGAAGCCCGATGTGGGATTCGATCCCGGGTCTCCAGGATCGCGCCCTGGGCCAAAGGCAGGCGCCAAACCACTGCGCCACCCAGGGATCCCAATATTCCTCTTTTTTTTAAGATTGATTTATTTATCCTGGTGAGGGAGAAGGGGTTGAGGGAGAGGGAGAGACTCAAGCAGACTTCATTACTGAGTGTGGAGCCCAACATGGGGCTGGATCCCAGGACCCCGAGATCATGACCTGAGCCAAAATCTAGAGTTAGCCGCTCAAATGACTGAGCCACCAGGTGCCCCTAATATTACTTCTGAATAGTGGGATTTATCTGGAGAAAAATAAAACGAATATAGCAAGGTGAGGGAGTAACGTCTGTCCATTCCCATTCTGATTTGCATTAAACCATCATATCAAAAATCCATTTGCATCTTAAGGAGGGATGTTTATATTGAGAGAAATAGATTCTCTCCATGGGAATTAGACAAGAGTTGAAGACAAATTTCTTTGAGGGATAACCACTTAAAACACGTTTTTTTTTTTTTAATTCATGAGAGACACAGGCAGAGGGAAAAGCAGGCCCTTCACAGGGAGCCCAATGTGGGACTTGATCCCAGATTCCAGGATCACGACCTGGATCAGCCAAAGGCAGGCGCCCAACCGCTGATCCACCCAGGCGTCCCCACACGTGTTTCTTTTTAAGGTATCATTTAAAACTAAATTAAGGGGAAAATTGTAAGAATAAATTCTATTTCCCTTTGCATTTCCTATTCCTCCCTACAAATTATTTCTTGTCCATCATTCATAAATGCATCATCACCCAGTTTCCCAAATATACCCTCAAGGTCACAGTTCACTTGTTCGTCTCTCCTGAAATGGACCTTGCCTCCAAGTTCTGTTGCTTTTATTTCAGAAATGCTTGTTAAATCTTGCTCTTTTTCTCTAATTTTATCGCCACAGCCTTCATTTAGGCTGCTACCAATTCTCACTTGGATTAATTCAACCTGGTGGCCCTGCATTGTTGCCTCGGTTATAACTTCAGGCTTTAATTTGAGCCTAGCTTAGAATTCTAGAAGGATTGTTTTAGGATCTTTTTTTTTTTAAAATATTTTAATTATTTATTTGACACAGAGAGCAAGAGAGAGAGAGAAAACACAAGCAGGGGGTAGGAGAGGCAGAGAGAGAGAGGAGATGCAGGTTCTCTGCTGAGCAGGGAACCCGACGCAGGGCTGGATCCCAGGACCCCAGAATCATGACCTGAGCCAAAGGCAGTAGCTTAACCATTGGGCCATCCAGGTGCCCCACTGTTTTAGGATCTCTTTTTTTTTTTTAAAGATTTTATTTATTTATTCATGAGAAACACACAGAGAGAGGCAGAGACATAGACAGAGGGAGGCAGGCTCCTTGCAGGGAGCCCGATGTGGAACTTGATCCCAGGACCCCAGGATTACACCCTGAGCCAAAGGCAGATGCTCAACTGCTGAGCCACCCAGGTGCTCCCTCCCCATTTTAGGATCTGAAGGTTCACTTCTGCTCTATCATTTGAGATGAGAGTAGATTATCATTTTTACACGTATAAACTGGGAATAATCAAATATGCCCGAGGGAGCTATTTTGCATTTATCGGAATCACCTGATTGTTCCTGAGACTGTCTTAAAAACTCAGCACTATAAAAAAAAACAAAAAACAAAAAAACAAAAACTCAGCACTATCCCCACTTCACAGTTGTCACTGCTCCCAAGCTGCTCAACATACCTCTGCCGGGTAACATTTGCTGTCCACAGTATGCTCAGAGCCCCAAGCATCGATGGCCCCCCAGTGAAAATGGAATTGCTTCAGTCGGTAGTTGTCCTCCAGGGGTCCTCCCTTGATAACTGAAATGGCACATCCAACAATTCAGGGGACAGTTTTTCACACCATGGAGGGATGTGGGGCAAAGGCCAGATCTTTGGGTGGACCTTCTATATGAACTGTCGTAAGTGGAGTGCACTGGATTAGATACAAGTGTATATAAACTTGATTTCCACAAAGTCAATACATGGATCAGGACACAACCTGTACTCTGAAAGACACTGAGATTTAACTACACTCCAAGCTACCTACAACCATTAAAAGCCAATTCTTGACTTATTTTTATATTCTATATTTACTGAGCCCACTTTTTTTTTACAGGGACATGAAATAGTGTAAGGGTTTTATTATCAAAGTCTTGTAAAACATTTTTAGAAACTGTACATCAACATGGCAGACTGTAGCCTTACTGTATTTTTTACCGCACAAAAGTGAAGCTTGAAACTCCTGTAACTAAGAAAACAGTTGCCTAACTATTTTGCATTTCACGTGGGATCACTGTATGGATTAGATTACTATGGCAGTAATACTAACAAATTCATTGGTTTTATGCTTGAGATCAAATAAAAAGTATAAAGTAGATCTGTCTTATTTTAAAAGCTTAATGAAGGTCAATTTAAAATGTACTACCTCCTTTTTGCAACACTGAGATGACAACAAATTAATAAAAGGATGGAAAACTGAAAATCAGGGCAAGAGATAACTTTCTTTTACAGATGGACTCAGCGTAGGCAGATGGCTTTCACTGATGCAGAGGTGAAATAAATTATTTCAAGAAAAAAAAATTCCAAACACCTTAATGAAAACATATACAACTCTACTTCAGAATACATTTTTTTTTAGCCTTTTTATTTATTTATTCATGAGAGACACAGAGACAGAGAGAGGCAGAGACACAAGCAGGCTCCATGCAGGGAGCCTGACGGGACTCGATCCTAGGTCTCCAGGATCAGACTCTGGGCTGAACCGCTGAGCCACCTGGGTTGCCCTACAACTCTACTTCAAATTATGCTATTTACTTACCACCAAAGACAGTTTCATTTGAAATCTTGTTTCTATAATTAAAGGCTAGTAGGCCATCCAAAAATGTGAACGCATGTATAAGCTTTTAAAGTTAAACAAAAACCACAATTTGACCACAAGACTTAAAGGATGATCTCTTTCAAATGTTCATTTTCTGATGTAACTATAGTAATGCTAATTTGTCATGTCAGCAAACAAGACCGTAAGTAGATCCATCATGTTGGAGGATTTTAATAACATTTAGGATATTCCCGCCACAATTAACATGGAATCAGTGCATTTCCTATATGGCTCTATCACTGCAATGAGTCAAATTCTAGAAATATGATAATTGAACTTAATATAAGGAGATCATACAACATAAACCATCTATGCATTCTGTAGATACACGAAGCATTTGTTTTGTTATGAAGCAGCACCAGAATAGTAAAACCGCTTGGTTACACAATCAGATTTCACCCTGTCAAGAACTGGTTACTCCTGAATCATTTTCCACAAGCTTTACAATGTAAATAGCTAATATCAGTATCAGCTATGTAACCATTATAACTCAGAGCTGTATTCATCTAGGTTTGAGACGAACAAATGCAGCATTAAGAAATCACACAAAGGAACGGCACTGGTGCATGAATCCAGTTGGCTCCCCCAAGAAGGCAATATTTGGCCACTCACAATCATGTCTTCTTCAAGATGATCATCTCCATTCACTTTGGATTCTCTTAGTGAATCACCAGTTCGCTTTCCCACAGAACATTCTTTTGTTTTAGGGGAACTTGGTTCTATTGGTTTCTTCTTTTCTCTCTTTCTTGCTGTCATTCCCTTGTTCCTCCTCATCCTAATGCCATGTGACTTTTACATCTTTGTCACTCTCTGATTTTTCATTCCTGATCATCCTTTTCCCTATCTTTCCTTTTCTTCTTCTTTCTTGTTGATTTTTCTCCTTCATCTCTGCTTCTTTCTTTGTCTTTTTCTTTCTTCTTCTCCTTTTTGTCTCCTAGGGGATGATGAGAAAGATACTTTCCTTTTAGGCGACCCAGGCTTTTTAGGAGATCTTGTGCCACTCATACTTCACTGTTGTCTCTCTCTGCTTGTACTTCTGGAATGTCTGGCTGTGCTATAACTTTTTGGTGGTGTTTTGGAACGGTCCTTTTCTTGATCTTCTTTCTTTTTGTCCCTGGCTTTTGGGGTGCTCCTTGACCTTCTACTTCTCTCTCTGGAATGAGATCTTCTCTGTCTTGGACTTTTGAATCATCACCTACTCCTTGACTTAGAATGTGATCTCCCTCTTGATCTGCTTCTTGATTGCCTGTGCCTAGAAGATGAGGGAGTTCTCTTCCTAGAACATGATCTTGACCTTGAGTTACTGTACCCATTTTTTAAGTGCAATAAAATGCAAATTTCTCTTAGCATATTTATCCAATCCAAACTCCTAAAACTGGGCAGCCCTGGTGGCTCGGCGGTTTAGCGCCGCCTTCAGCCCAGGGCCTGATCCTGGAGACCCAGGATCAAGTCCCACGTCAGGCTCCCTGCATGGAGCCTGTTTCTCCCCTTGCCTGTATCTCTGCCTCTCTCTCTCTCTCTCTCTCTAATAAATAAATAAAATCTTAAAAAAAAAAAACTCATAAAACTGAAATATGGGGACAAAAGACATGCCCTTTCTTTTTTATACACTGATACTTTTTTTTTCTTAAGTAAACTCTGCACCCAATGTGGGGCTCCAACTCACGACCCTGAGATCAAGAGTTGGTTGCTCTACCAACTAAGCCAGCCAGGTGCCCCTTGCTTTTCAATTTTGGAAGATACTAGTGTTTCTCTCCCTTTCATTGAAATGGAATAAAAAATTTACAAGTGAAAAATTATCGCCTATCTCTCTTTGAACAAAGTGAACAATCTGAGTCATCCACACTCTACCACTGGCCTCACCATGTTGGATAATACGTACCTTCTGTTTAGAGTTTTCTAAACTAGTGAAATCAATACATTAAATGCAAAATATTGAGAAAAAAAATGAGATTTTAAAATCACCCTTCTTCGGGCTTTGGGTTGTGCTGATTTTTTTTTTCTTGAATTTGCTAACACATATTAATTAGTTCCTCCTTTCTTCCGTCTAATCCAACCCTGGTGATGTCTGTCCATGGTTAAACCAATACATCAGCATAAAGCCCACCCATCTCATCTATCTTAGTGATCTTTAGAGTTTCTTGCATCATTAGTTGAATTTTATGTATGACTACAGCAATCCCAAGGACCAAATACACTGGATATGTCATGCACTAGTCTGCTATCTTACTGCCTTTTGAAAATATTTTACATAATTTCTCCTTAAAAAAAAAAGTTTTCAAAAAGGTGAGCAAAGACACCAATGACCACTTTTTTTTGAAGGGCAGGGGAGGTACAGAGAATAATACCATATGATTCACTAAATTAATAGGAGGCACGCTGAAATAAAAAATTAATTATCTTCCAAAAACTTGTTTTTCTATGCCAGCTCCATATTGTGAGCTTGACTTTGGCAAATATTTAATCTGATCTGTTTCATGAAATTGAAGTTCTTGTCCTAAGTTAAGATACCTCAACCACAGCCCAGTGTGAGACCCAGAGCGAGAGTACCCAGGTAAGCTGCATCAGATTCCCCATCTCTGGGCATGGTGTGCAGAACTCTCCATGTACCACCTCCTGCCTACCTCAGGACTTGCTTGTTTCTTCCTTCTTGCTCTTTACAGAGTAAGACCTAATACAAGCATGGCACTGCCTTGAACTTCCACCTCCTCATGGACTGCCCAGGTGTCACCTCTGCCAGGAAGCCTTCTCCCACCAGACCCCACTTGAACACTTCCCTAATGGCATTTAGCATTCTGCATTAGTATTGTCTCTTCAAGGGGATGTCTCCCCACCATGCTATAAGCTCCCTAAAGACAGCAACCATCCCTTCTTCCTCTTTCCATTCTGAACACCTGGCAAGTGCCTGGCACTTAGAAGATCAGCAATGAAACCAGGAACTAAAGAAGCAGACTGCCAACTGTCTGTTGGGTTTGCTAATTGAAGTATCACTGGTTTCCTCAGCAAGAGTGAGGAAAAGGGTGGGGTCAGGTGGGGCAGAAGTGAGAGGGGTGAAGTGGAGTCAGCAAGAAACAGGCACAGAGGGGAGACAGAAGGTAGTAAATTAGAAAGTAGAGTAGTCATAAGACATATCAAACAAATATATACTTATTTGAGGTTGTTGACACTTTGTTCTTTCAATTTTCTAAGATGAGCAAGGATTAAACTTGTAAAAAATTAGATAACAAATATAAAATACCCAGCCTAGCACTGGGCCTATGGTGAACAATCTACGTAGTGTTCACTCCCTTATTTTGCTTTTAATGTGGAGGTGAAGGAGCTAGCAGAGGAAGGGATGATGAAGGAAAAGGCGGTACACAAGCCCCATACAAATCCAACTAAATGCAAGGAAATGGACATGAAATGTTCTGGGGTAATGGAAATATTTAAAAAATTGGACTGTCCTATGCTATAAATTTGCTAAAAATCATTACATTGTTTTCTATAAAAAAGTAAAGGCAGGACCAAAATTAGGAAGGAGAACTTCAAATGTCTGTGGAAGCATGCTTCCTGGGTTTACCAGTGATGCCCTATAAAAGTGTTAAGTGACCTAAGATGTGGCAGAAAGCACCCATAGGAGAACAACAGGACTCATTTCTTCCTCTCTTTGAGGCCTGGTGACATAGCCAATGAGAGAGAGTACTTTGAGAGGAGGTGAAATTAGAGATCATTCATGCGCTTCAGCCCAGGCATAATTTAGTGTCCTTCCCCACAATATTTTCTATCCCTCACATACACTCATTAAAAAAATTGAACTGTGTCCTACTCAGCGGAGCCAAATAACAAAACAATACCCAGCGAAGGGCAGTGGTATGAGATGCTCACATACCTTCTTTATTTTCCTTTTAATTTCTGTAAGGTTGGTGGTGATGTCCCCTCTTTCATTTCTGATTCTAGTAATTTGAGTTTTATTTGTTTTCCTTGGTCCACCTATCTAAAAGTTTATCGGGTTTGTTGATCTTTCTGGAGAACCAACTTTTGACTTCACTGATTTGTGCTCTGTTCTTTATTATGCCCTTCTTTGTGTTTGCTTTGGGTTTAGTTTGCTCTTCTTCTATCCTTAAAGCTAGGTTATTGATTTGAGAAATTTCTTCTTCACCAATATAGACATTTTCATGTCTAATTTCCCTCTAAGCACTACTTTTGCTGCATCCCATAAGGTTTGGTATGTTGCCTTTTTGTCACATACCTTCCCCAAACCCTTTCCTTGCATACCTTATCCCGAGTCTTTGTAAAGCACACTGCAGCAGCATTTCCTAACTTTTAAAAAATTTATAGACATTGATATTTATTAGCTCCTTTCTTTTCTAGAGTTAGAATTGGTTCTTGCCTTTCTTCGTTTCTAGGAAGTCTTTGCTCTCTTTTTCTTTATGTTTTATGTTCATTCACTCTTCCTCTTTGAATGCTATGAATTATTTTGCAACAGCATGGAGAAATAGCAATGAAGAATAAGCAGGAAATAGCAGGCAGTCACTGAAATGTGGAAAAAGAAAGAGATAGAGAAAGTTAGGTACTTATCAAAGGTTAATGGTATCTTAAAGAAAATGATTATTAAAGCATAATAAAAAGGGGTTACCTATTTTGGTCTTTCCTAACAAAACAAGTGGAAAATTAGAAGCCTCTCTACAATTTTTCTTGTATATTTTGTAAAAACAGTGTGACACTGACACACCTAGGAAAGGTAACATCAAGGAATGATTTAGTTAGTTGTGTTGGGGGGTATCTTATGAGTTATTATGAGGAAAATGCAGGTCATTTGTTTTCTACCTGAGATTGACCAAGCAAATGGTTAGATAAGAATTCTTGAGTCTGAAAAATAAAACAGAAAGCTATTTGCTTTGAATGATCTGGAGATTAACTTACTTGGTTAAGAAACTTACTGAACAACTTCCCATAATTTCCAACTCAGTGAAGCAATCATATATTGGAAACACACAGTCTCTACTGGCAAGGTCAATAGAAGACTGACCAACATTTAGGATCCTCAGAAGGAAAAAAAGAAGGTTGCCAGGGACCTAGAGAGCATTATTTAGACTTGAGAGGATTACTGCTCATCCCGAGTACACGTATGAGAGTTGGTGTTTACAGACTAGGTCTGCCCACTAGTCTAGTTGGTAGGAGTAATGGTAGAACTCGACAGTGACAAGGGAAGCTCATCATCATGCAAGATGGTCATCTGGATTGTAGGAATTTAGGTTGCTGTTCTGAAGGTTCCTGGAATTCTTATATGTAATGTAATATTATAGGCTTCCAGTTGAGATGGGGGCATACCAAAGGGTTTTGGAAAAATTAGGAAAGATACTAGTAAATCTGAGAGGAAAAGGAAATAATTCCCATGGGAGGAGCAGTCTGTTTGGGGCTGAGCCAGAGGGCCGTGTCTAAGTATCAGAGCATCACTAGAAAAATGCAAAGACAACCAAGATGCACTTGAGAATCCTAGAGCCAGGATAGATACAGGAGGGAACACTTCTATTTATGCGTGAGGTTACACTTTTGACTTCATGCATTCATACTTTCACAGGCTAGTCTTCTCATATTCATAAGAGAAAACTAATTTCCTAAAAGGTTTGTCAATCTCAGCTCTAATGATATTTGAGGCTGGGTAACTCTTGGTGAGTACTGTCCCATGTACTGTAGTTTTTCCTCAGCAGTTTGACTTTCACCTACAAGATGTCAGTCACACCACTACCCCACCCCACCCCATCCCACCCCTGCAAGTGTGACAACTGAAAATGCCTACACATATTGCCAAGTACCCCCAGTCCTAGGGGAGGAAGAGGGGGCAAAACTGCCACTGGTTGACAACTACTCTTTAAGATATACTATTTCAAATAATAATCATTTCAGACTAAGACTACTTGATGCCATCAAATTTGGCTTGAAAAAAAGAAGAAAAAGAAAAAGGAACCCTACATGAAATTAATCACATTCTGTGTTCAATAGACACAGAGATAAACTCTAGGATAAACTAAGAAATCATTCAGATTAGTTTATACCTGGGTAATCGAAAACCAGAGAAAATTCAAAAGCAATATAATATTTGGGTTTGAAAATCTCTTTTAAATTGTGTTTCTGATAAACTAGGTAACACCTTTTAATCAACAAAATTAACAGATTGTGAGTTTTTATTTTTCTGTGTAGAACTAGTTGTCAAGACTTTAACTTCATGCACACATGAATATTCTTTTTGCCCCATTTCAAAGGTATTGCAACTGCTCACTTACATCTAAATAGTAGTACTATTTAATGTAAAAATATCTTGTAAAGTCAGTAATCAGAGAAAATTAGTACATATTCAATACATACAAATTTCAGGCAAAGCTCTAATTTCAAAACCTATCTCCTATCTATACATAGCAATATACATACTTATTAATAAATACTACCTTTACTAGAAGAAAATGTTTATAAAAACTAGGAGGGATTTTTTTTTTCAAATGTTAAAAAAGTAAATGCAAAGAGTCCCATGCCACTGCTCAAAGAGGTCCACATTCCCATGGAGGCGGTGTGGTATGGCCTGTGCTGATGCTGACACGATGTCTTGAACTCCAGACAAGACCACCAGTCTGGCTCTCACCTGATTTATCTGTAGAATCTTCAAATTCCACGAGGAAAGAGTACCCGTTATTCCAGACATGGAGGCAGGTGGTCGGGTCGTAAGAGATGGTGAGTGGTTTTAAGGCAGGATCGAAGACGCTGTCCCTCCACCGGATGTTGATGGGCGACTGGCGCTCACCCACCGGGACCAGGTCCACGCTCTCCCAGAGTGGGTGCACTAGGAGAAAGCACATCGGGGCTTATGGTCAAGACGTCCGCTATACGGGATCACACAGCAGGTGATGCCAGTCGTGGGGGCTGCCGAGGATGATGGAATTGAAGCCTGAGGGATCAGCCACGCGGGGGCCGATGGCATGGACCAAGGCCGCTCAGAGCAGCGGGCACAGGGGCAGCCTGCTGCGTCGTCAGCGCAGGCAGCTCGGCCCACCCCCTCGGCTCACCTAAACCAAGCGCTGCCGGGCGTCATGCCAACAGTAGGACGTGCCAACAGTAGGACGCGTGCAGATGAGCACCGTGGGGAAGGAGCGTGGTCTCCAATGAGGCTCTTTTCTTTCCCGATAATTTTCTGAGCCCCACCCACCAAACCAGGTTTACATGCAAATACAGAGCCATGCAATTTTCCCTCGTGGATCTCTTTTCAACAAAGGCCATGGGGGAAGAGGAGGAAGAAGTTTTGGAAAGCAAGTGTTCACCGAAGCACTCTACGTTTTTCATTGCTTGGCTAGGAGAAATAAAGGCTTGCGTGGCATGCGTCTGTAATTTAGCTTGCAATTTTGAAGATTTCTGGATTTACCTAATTATTGTATTATATTATTATAGGCTTCCGACTGAGATGAGGGCAACACTCCAGGGTTTTGGAAAAATGAAGGAAGGTACTGATGAATCTGGGGGGGGAAAGGAGTGATTTCTTCTTAGTTTGACAAATGCTTACCTTAGGAATAACACTGCCACTCATTTTACCACCAAAAAAAAAAAAAAAAAGAAGAAAAGTTTTTTAGGGGGTAGAGGGCGAATAGCAAAGCATTACAATCTGGAACAAGCAAGCTATGGTAAAACCACAGACAAGTCCAGAGAGCAAAGGAGAGGGCTGCTCCTTTACAGAGTGAAGGAGGAAGGTAGGAAGGCCTTTAGAAACAAAAAGTCCACTGGAGGAATCTGGGAGCTGGAAATATAGTGGCTTCTCATTCACAGCCTGAGTTGTAACTGTTTCTCACTGGCTGAGCTCTTGCTGGGGAAGAAGGGGCAGTCTTCCTTTCTCAGGCTGAGACAGTGGATTAGTAGCTGAAGTACTGTCCCCGTGCAAGGTTTACTTCTTCCTGTTGGGTCTGCAACTGACTAGGAGAGCTCCTGACTCCACTACAGGTTAAGGTGTACACACGGAATTGTCCTGATTTTCCTACAGAGGGTCAAGCACCGGGTCTTCATAGTAAGTCCTGGATAAATCTCAGTGGATTACCTGTAATGCACATAGAGCTGTTGAGACATCCATGCATGATGGATAGAACTACATGTGTAATTTGGGGTGCCCCTGTGCTCTGCGCCTTAGGAGCACCACAGATGGGCAAAACCAAGACCAACAGGAAAACCAGAAGAAATGTGCTTCAAGATAAATCACTACCAATGACACTCTGTACCTCATTCCACTGCTAAGAGCCTAAGGATTTGAGAAATTGATGAGGTAGTTGCCACTCAGTCAATCTAGCATGTGTCTAGTGGGGTCTCTGACACTCCACTTGTCTTTTTTCTTTTTTGTTTTTTAAGATTTAATTTATTTACTTGAGAGAGAGAGAGAGAGAGAGCGCGGACACACAAGAGTGGGTGAGGGGCAGAGGCAGAAGCAGACTTCCTGCTGAGCAGAGAGCCTGACATGGGGCTCCACCCCAGGATCCTGAGATCACCACCTGAGTGGAAGGCAGAAGATGCTTAACTGACTGAGCCACCCAAGGCTCCTCGACCCTCCACTTTTCATAAAAAAAATAATAAACAACAGAAATACACCCCTGGTTTATTCTTAGAGAGAAGACATCTCTCTTATTGAGGTAGCTACCCCAAATTCATAAATTGGAAATTCAAGATCTTAGCCTTGTCATTTTTGCAAAAAGTGCCCCGGCACTATAGACAAAGCATTCCGGCAGTTGCCAGAACAGTGATTCGTAATGGAGGGAGCAATTCTGTTCCTAGGGGTCATTTAGTAATGTCCAGAGACATTTTTGGTTGTCACAGCTGGAGATGGGTCCTACTTACACCTAGGGGTAGAAGCCAGGGATGCAGCTAACTATCCCACAATTCATAGGAGAGGCACCCACAGGACAGAAATGTCTGGCCACAAATAGTGCAATAATACCGAACTTGAGAAATCTTGGTCTAGAGCTAAAAGCTATAGGCAGATACAAGAGAGTATTCTCTTTTTCTTTTTCTTTTTCCTTTCTCATATAATGCAGTACTCCCATTTCTAGAGAAGTCTGAACCCAACGTCTTTGGTATTTTCCCTTAATGTAAAAGAACTAGTGAAGGACAAGAACTTATTTTAGAAAAGAATGACAACTTTCCGTTCATAAATCCTGAGTGAAAAGTACATACAAATGGGTGCAAGACATGGGGATCCCTGGGTGGCTCAGCGGTTCGGCGCCTGCCTTTGGCCCAGGGTGTGGTCCTGGGGTCCCGGAATCGAGTCCCGCGTCGGGCTCCCTGCATGGAGCCTGCTTCTCCCTCTGCCTGTGTCTCTGCCTCTCTCTCTCTCTCTCTCTCTCATGAATAAATAAATAAAATCTTTAAAAAAAAATGGGTGCAAGACAGTCACAATCTGATTACAATGCAAGTTCCTTGCAGACAGGAGCCATATCTTCCTCCTCTTTTTGTTACGCTGCAGTGCCTTATTCAATTTATGTCCTTTAATTTTAGTATTGATTATCCATCTGCTATTGTTGGGATAAAAAGCTGTATTTCATTACTTGTGTGATATTTTCTAAAGTTCTAGAAACCTCTGGAACAGCCCTGATTCAGTTGTACTATATTTTGTTCTGACTTTTAAAATTTTAGTCTCAATCTGGTTAACATACAGTGTCGTATCACTTTCAAGTGTACAAGATAGTGACTCAACAATCCCATACACAGGATGCTGTACTTATCATGACAAGTGCCCTCCTTACTCCCCATCACCTATTTCACTCTACCCCCTGGCAGCCTTCAGTTTGTTCCCTATAGTTAAGAGTCTCGTGGTTTGGGATGCCTGGGTGGCTTGGCGGTTGAGTGTCTGCCTTCAGCCCAGGGCATGATCCTGGAGTTCCGGGATCGAGTCCCACATCAGTCTCCCTGCATGGAGCCTGTTTCTCCCTCTGCCTATGTCTCTGCCTCTCTCTGTGTCTCTCATGAATAAATAAATAAAATCTTTTTTTTTTTTAAAAAGAGTCTTTTTGTTTATCTCTCTCTCTGTCTCCTTTTTACCTTTGCTTATTCGTTTTGTTTCGTAAATTCCACATAGGAGTGAAATCATATGGTATTTGTCTTTCTCTGACTGACTTATTTCACTCAGCATTATACTCTTTAGCTACATCCATGTCATTGCAAATGGCAAGATTTCATTCGTTTTTAGACTGAATAATATTCCATTGTATATATATACCACTTCTCCTTTATCCACTCATCTATCGATGGACACATAGGCTGCTTCCACAATTTGGCTACTGCAAGTAATGCTGCAATAAACATAGGGGTTCATGTATCCATTTGAACTAGTGTTTTTGTATTTTGGGGTGCAATTACTGGATTGTAGGGTAGATTCCTTAATGTTTTGAGGAGTCTCCATATCGTTTTCCACAATGGCTGTACCAATATGCATTCTCACCAACAGTGCAAAAGGGTTCTTTTTTCTCCATAAACTCACCAACACTTGTTGTTTTTCGTCTTACTGATTTTAGCCATTCTGACAGGTGTAAGGTAATATCTCATTGTGCTTTTGATTTGATTTTCTTGATGATTAGTGATGTTGAGCATCTTCTCATGTGTCCATTTGCTACCTGTACGTCTTCTTTAAGAAATGTTTGTTCATGGGGATCCCTGGGTGGCGCAGCGGTTTGGCGCCTGCCTTTGGCCCAGGGCGCGATCCTGGAGACCCGGGATCGAATCCCACATCAGGCTCCCAGTGCATGGAGCCTACTTCTCCCTCTGCCTGTGTCTCTGCCTCTCTCTCTCTCTCTCTGTGACTATCATAAATAAATTTAAAAAAAAATTTTTAAAAATAGGGATCCCTGGGTGGCGCAGTGGTTTAGCGCCTGCCTTTGGCCCAGGGCGCGATCCTGGAGACCCGGGATCGAATCCCACGTCAGGCTCCCGGTGCATGGAGCCTGCTTCTCCCTCTGCCTGTGTCTCTGCCTCTCTCTCTCTCTCTCTCTGTGACTATCATAAATAAATAAAAATTTAAAAAAATTAAAAAAAAATAAAATAAAACTTGAGCGATTTAAAGCATTAAAAAAAAAAGAAATGTTTGTTCATGTCTTTTGCCCATTTTTAATTGGATCATTTGGTTTTCTTCATATTGAGTTGTATACGTGGCCTTGTATATTTTGGATACTAACCCTTTGTCAGATATGTCGTTTGCAAATATCTTCTCCAATTCCCTAGGCTGCTTTTTATTTTTGTTGATCATCTCCTTTGCTGTGGAGAAGCTTTTTATTTTGATGCAATCCCAATAGTTTATTTTTGCTTTTATTTCCCTGGCCTTGGAACACATATCTAGAAACATGTTGCTATGGCTGATGTCAGAGGCATTACTGCCTATGCTTTCTTCTAGGATTTTTATGATTTCAGGTCTCACACTTAGGTCATTAATCCATTTTGAGTTTATTCTTGTGTATGGTGTGAGAAAGTGGCCTAGTTTCATTCTTCTGCATATAGCTGTCCAGTTTTGCCAACAGTATTTCTTGAAGAGTCTATCTTTTTCCCACTGCATATTGTTTCCAGTTTTGTTGAAGATTTATCATATAATTGTGGGTTTATTTCTGGGTTTTCTATTCTGTTCCATTGATCTGTGTCTATTTTTGTGCCAGTGCCACACTGTTTTGATTACTACAGCTTTGTAACATAACTCGAAATCTGGAATTGTGGGGCATCTGGGTAGCTCAGTGGTTAAGCGTCTGCCTTTGGCTCAGGTTTGTGATCCCTGGGTCCTGGGATTGACTCCCTCATCTGGCTCCCACAGGGAGCCTGCTTCTCCCTCTGCCTATGTCTCTGCCTCTCTGTCTCATGAATAAATAAATAAATAATAATAAAAAATCTGGAATTGTGATGCCTCCAGTTTTAGTCTTTTTCAAAACTGCTTCAGCTAGTCAGAGTCTTTGGTAGTTCCATATAAGTTTTAGGATTTTCTGTTCTAGTTCTGTGAAAAATGCTGTTGGCATTTTGATAGGAATTGCATTAAATCTATGGAGTGCTTTGGGTTGTATAAACATTTTAAAAATATTTGTTCTCCCAGTCCATGAACATGGAATGTTTTTCCATTTCTCTGCATCACACTTCAATTTCTTTCACCTATGTTTTACACTTTTTAGAGTACCAGTCTTTCACCTCTTTGGTGAGGTTTATTTCTAGGTATCTTATTTTTATGTAATTGTAAATGGGATTGTTTTCTTAATTCCTCTTTCTGCTGCTTCATTATTAGTGTACAGAAATGCAACAGATTTTTTTTAAAGATTTTATTTATTTATTCATGAGAGACACAGAAATAGAGAGGCAGAGACACAGGCAGAGGGAGAAGCCAGCTCCAAGCAGGGAGCCGGACATGGGACTCGATCCCGGGTCTCCAGGATCACGCCCTGGACTGAAGGTGGCGCTAAACCGCTGAGCCACCAGGGCTGCCGGCAACAGATTTCTGTACATCGATTTTTTTATCCTGTGACTTTACTGAAATCATTTATCAGCTCTAGTAGGTTTTTGGTGGAGTCTTTACGGTTTTCTATATGTAGTATCATGTCACTTACAAATAGTAAAAGTTTTACTTTTTTTTTTTTTAAGATTTTATTTATTTGAGAGAGAGAGTATGAGTGAGGGAAAGGGAGCAAAGAGAGAGGGAGAAGCCGACTCCTCGCTGAGCAGGGAGCCAGACACAGGGCTTGATCTCAGGATCCTGGGATCATGACCTGACCTGAAGGCAGATACTTAACCACTGACTGAGCCACCTAGGCACCCCATGAAAGTTTTACTTCTTGCCCCTCCCTCCGTGCCCGCTCTTCCAGCTGCGCGCGCAGGCCCTGCCGGCTCCTGCACCTTGTAGGGGCTGGGTCTGTGGGGGCCAGCAGTGCCCGAGCTCGGATGTCTGCGCGCGCCGTGCTGCACATAGGGGACATGGTCAACCCAGCGAGTCTGCCCTTGAGGGAACCACTGGCGCAGTGGGGAAGGGGCAGTGCAGCGTGACCCAGAGCGGTGCGCAGGCTTGGTCGGAAGGACCGGGCAGGGTCCCTGGACCTTGGGACCAGAGCTGAGACCTGGCTAACCGTGCCGGGGAAGCATTTCAAGCAGCGGGGACAGCCTAGGCCAAAGTCCTGGCGTGAGACTGAACACAGGGAGTCTGGAAACCCGTGTTTGAGGTGGGATTCCTTGATTGAATCTGGTAGTCCAGAGATCAAGATACCTACATTTATGGATGAGGAAGTCCAAAATCTACTCATCAAGATGACAGGCTTGAATTTGCAGAAGGTTTTTAAGCCAGCTATACAAGAACTGAAGCCACCAACCTATAAGCTAATGACCCAGGCACAGTTGGAGGAGGCTACAAGAAAAGCAATTGAGGCAGCTAAAGTACGATTAAAAATGCCACCAGTTCTGGAAGAACGAGTGCCAATAAATGATGTGTTAGCTGAAGATAAGATATTGGAAGGAACAGAAACAGCCAAATACGTATTTACTGATATATCATATAGCATACCACACCGGGAGCGTTTTATTGTTGTCAGAGAACCAAGTGGCACACTACGCAAAGCTTCTTGGGAAGAACGGGACAGGATGATACAAATTTATTTTCCAAAAGAAGGCCGTAGAGTTTTAACACCAGTAATTTTCAAGGAAGAAAATCTTAGGAACATGTACAGCCAGGACCGACATGTTGATGTCCTCAATCTCTGTGTTGCCCAGTTTGAGCCAGATTCTGCTGAATATATCAAAATTCATCATCAGACCTACGAAGACATAGATAAACATGGGAAGTATGACCTTTTACGTTCAACAAGACACTTTGGTGGAATGGCTTGGTATTTTGTAAATAAGAAAAAGATTGATGGTTTACTGATTGACCAGATTCAGAGAGATCTAGTCGATGATGCCACCAGCTTGGTCCAGCTATATCACATCCTCCATCCAGATGGCCAGTCTGCTCAGGAGGCCAAGGAGCAGGCTGCTGAGGGATTACATTTAATTAAGGTCTTTGCAAAAACAGAAGCACAGAAAGGAGCATATATAGAATTAACACTACAGGCTTATCAAGAAACAGTCATTAGCCATTCTGCAGCTTCCTGAAAACATTTTTAAAATAAATTTCATTTTACTAAATTGTAAAAAAAAAAAAAAAAGTTTTACTTCTTAATTATGAATTTGGATGCCTTTTATTTCTTTTTTGTTGTCTGACTACTATGGCTTGGACTTCCAGTGCTCTGTTGAATAAAAGTGAGAGTGGACATCTATGTCTTGTTCCTGACCTTAGGGGATAAGCTCTCAGTTTTTCCCCATTGAGGATAATGTTTGCTGTGGGTTTTTCATACATAGCTTTTATTATGTTGAGGCATGTTCCCTTTAAGGGCTTTTATCATCAATGGTTGTTGTACTTTGTCAAATGCTCTTTCTACACCTATTGAAATGATCATACGGTTTCTATCCTTTCTTTTACTGATGTGATGTATCACATTGATTGATGTTCGAATACTGAACTACTCTTGCATCCTGGGAATAAATCCCAGTTCATCATGGTGAATGATTTTTTTTTTTTAGTGTATTGTTGGATTCTATTTGCTAGTATTTTGTTGAGGATTTTTGCATTTATATTCATCAGAGGTATCGGCCTCTGGTTCCCTTTTTTATGATGTCTTTTCTGATTTTGGTATCAGGATGTTATTGACTTCACAGAATGGATTTAGAAGTTCTTCTTCTATTTTCTGGAACAGTTTGTGGAGAATAGGTACTAACTATTTAAACATTTGATAAAGGGGCACCTGGGTGGCTCAGTCAGTTAAGCATCTACCTTTGGCTCAGGTCACAATCCCGGAGTCTTGGGATTGATGGAGGAACACAGGGCTAGCTGAGGACAAAGCACATTGACAAGTCCTTGAAACAGGGAGAGTGACTGATTTAGTTGTAAGGACACCTGGCACAAAGAGACCTTGCAACTCCTTCCCCTATAAGATACTTAGACTGTGGCTAAGGGTTTGAGAATTCACATACTTCAAAACTAGTTCATGAGGGTCTCCTGTAAAGACTAGGCAAGAAAGAAACTAACAAGAAGATCGCCAAGACGATCTCTCTTTTCACCTTGACTTGTCCCTCACACTGCATTCAGGAAATGCCCAGAATCTACCCTCGCCCAGGCAAACACCAGCCGCCCAAAACCAGGCCTATCTATTCCTTCATTGCTCCGTTAGGATCTTAACACTCCTATCAATTTATGCCCTTTGATTCACAATTTCAGCTTCTGGAAAGTTTTTCTTTCCCCAACCATTTCCTCCTTTAGCCCAAACCATCCCCCCACCAGGGGCCCTTGATTACTGTCACCCTAGTGAAGACAACTTTGCCAAAGGTTTGTTCTGCTAAGGATAATTCACATTTTGTCATCTCCTCCTATCCTCTTCCTCTATGTTAACAAAATACAGATTGAAATGATATCTTGGTAGTTGCTCATACTTTCCCTCAAAATAGGAAGAGGACTAAGTGTTCTGACTAATAGGGCCTTCATTTTAAGGGGAAAATGAAATAAACAGAAACAGTAATTATATTAACTACGGTTTCAGTGAGCAGAGCTACACAGTCTTTATGAAGGTGTCACTAATATACAGCTGATGAGCCACAAAATCCCTGTAGATTCCATAGTGGTAATGTGCTTGGTTCTAGCTCTTATTTGTAGGACTGGTCCTGGCTTTGATTTATTTTGTGCTTGTACCACCCTATGCCTCCGTTTGTCCCTCTTTCAACCCCCAACACATAGAAAGCACATTCCTGTCTTGGCCCCTCAGTTCCTGCTCCTCCTCAGAAATCAATTTCCACTCATTCACCTACCCCGTTATCTATAGGTCTTGGGCTTAATTGTCACCTTCTCAGTAAAATGTTCTCTGGCTACTCTCTTATAATATGATCCCCTCTAACTATTATTTTCTAATCATACTACTCTGATAGTTTTCTTTCAAAAGTTTTATTATACTAGTGTAGTTAATATTATATTCATATGAAGGATAACAAATTATGCCCCTGTAGGGAAGGACAAATAATTTTCCCTCTAAGCTTCTAGGTCCTTAGCTGAGACATTCCCCCCACCACCACTGTAACAAAAAGACAGATTGATAGGAAAAACAATTTTTTAAAAAAATTATCTACTTTCTGACCAGAGACCCACAAAGATATGAGACTTACAAGGCAGCCACGTGATTGAGTCTTAAACACAACTGGAGCTAAGGAATGGAACAGGGCTCTGAGGCTTCAAAGTGGAGGAGGGCAATTCACGGGGAGGTAAGAAAATGTACTGAGAGCCAAGTGCGCCTTCCCAAGCAGGTAAGTCTCTCTAATGAAAAAGCTGTCTCTGGTAATGGCTCTCTTCCTGGTACAGCCCCCCTTTTTAACGTAAATTTCCCTGACAAAAGGATAACATCTACTCTTCTTTCAGAGCTTTTCCCGTGTCTGAAGTTTCTCAAAATAATTAGCTCAAAATAAGCCTTCTGCCAGAGGCATATTTTGGGGTGGTGAAGGGGAGCATAATATACATCCCATATGTCTCTTTGGCAGAAGGCTTATTTTGAGCTGATTATTTTGGAAACAGCAGACACAGGAGAAGCTCTGAAAACTGAGTAGAAGTTACTCTTTTTGTCAGGGAAATTTACATTTATAAGGGAAATCTCCACGTGTGCCAGTGTCTCTGTCTCTGGACTAGGAAGAAGAGGATGACTCTAAATCACCAGCAGCTCTCATCGGTGGAGAAGGCTGGACTGAAATTTACGCAACAACCATGCCCATGTTTACTGTGCTTTGCTTGGTGACCTACCATAACTGTCCCCCTCAACATCTTTTTTTTTTTTAAAGCATCTTTTGCCTTTAGCTGAAGATAGTGTTTAAGGTGATAGCTTTGGCTATCTTGGGGAGCTTCTCTATTTTCCTAGGTCTCTCTCAGGTACATAGGAGGTGCACATGTTACTAAACTTGTATTTGTTTTTCTTTTGTTCATCTGTCCTTTATTATGGGTGGTCTCAGCCAAGAACTCAGAAGGGTGGAGGGAAAATTATGTGTTCTCTCCTACACATATACACGTGACTATCTGCCTCCCCCACTGCTCTGCAATCTACAACTGAGCTGGCTTTCAATCACTGCTTGTGCACTGAGTGTATAAGATAAAGAACATCCCTGGGAAGAGTCCAGTCCCGTTTTATCTTTATCCCTATTACCCTACTGATCATCACATTACCTTTTTCTTTAAGGATCTTTCAGGTTTCTCTCTTCCTTGCCTTGCCATGACCAGCAGCCCAGGTCAGGCCCCTAGACCTCAGACTTCATACCATGCCCCTTGGTTTCTTTTCCTGCTCTCTCATTCCCCTCTACTCCATCTTTCCAGACTTTGATTTTGACATTTTCTCCCACTGCTCTGACAGTTCCTCCTTTTGAACTCACATCATGTTCATCCTTGCCCTTTTCACACTCAACCATTGCTCCTTCAGTGTGCATTTGCTTTATCTGCCTCCAGGGCCTGTGTCAAGGCCCGTGTCTTAGGGCCTGTGTCCTAAACTTCTTCTGCAACCTCTCGGCTGAAACTGGTACCAGGCACAAAGAAGGCACTTAATGCTTATTTTATTGATAAAGAAAACCAAACAAGTTGATACCAAGGCGATCTACCTTACACTCAGAATCTCTCCAACCAGGCAAGCAGGTTTAGGTCAGAAAACTTCCTTTTTTCCGTTAGGAGCCACGAGCAGGCCACTCCAAGATGGGCCACTTTGACATGAACCTTATTTTGAGTTAAAAGCAATCCAAACCCAGGGGATCAGGAAAAGCTCTTTACCTCCCCCTCAACAGCCTGCTTTAACAGGAAGAGAGCTATTAACAAAGATGCCTCCTTACCTCGGGGACTCATCTGCATAATAGGACAACCTTTGTTTTCTAAACATCTCCTTTCACCTTCACACTACTGGTTTTCCTCCCCTTTGTGTCCTCAGGCTTCTACTCCTCTCTTTAGCTTAAATAAGGCTCAGGTTGCCTCACTGTCTTTGGTATTTCCTTGTCTGTGTAGATTCCCCTTAGGTTTTAAATTTGATGTTCTCCTGTTAATCTGTCTCATGTGAATTTGATTTTTCATCCGGCTAGAAGGATCTGGGAGGGTAGAAGAAATTCTTCCTCCCCAACAGTTGGCATAGTCGGCAGGATACTTTAACTCACTAGATGGACACCTCTTGCCCTGACACTGCCACAGTTAAGAGAGCCTTGGGACATCTGACATTCAGCCAGCAGAAAGTGAGATTTCTTATCATGTCAGCCTCAAAGAATCTCTGCCTGTAGAGTCCAATGGAATAAGGATGGTAAGAGTCCTTTTTCTCTCTTTCTAAATTTAGATTAGCAGGAGAGAAAATCTTTGTGGGAAATATTTGTCCTTGAGCATAGTGATTCTGGAATTTAAATAGAATACTCTATATGGTTACTGATCCATTTCCTCCCAGAGATGGTCTTTGCTTTCTTTTGTCTATATCATTTGGTACACACATCAGGTAAAGCCTATTGCTAAAGGGACATCTTAGAAGACAAAGCCACAAAACTGGTGGGCATGGGCTGAGCACTTAAAAGTTATTAGAATTGGGTGCCTGGGTGGCTCAGTCAGTTAAGTGTCTGCCTTTGGCTCAGGTCATGATCTCAGGTCCTGGGATCGAGCCCCACATTGCTCCTGCTCAGTGGTAATTCTGCCTCTTCCTCTCTGTCTCGCTTGTGATTTTTCTTTCTAATAAATAAATAAATACAATCTTTAAAATAAGATAAAATAAAAGCTATTAGAGCATTCACCACAAGAAGACTCCCATGACAGGATCAGTCAGTCACAGAATGGGTTACATTTTCACTAGGTCACCTGCCAACCTCAAGAAAACCATGCATCAGAGTATACTGTAAAACAGCCCAGTCCCCAACCCTGTGGCACCTCCTTCTTAGATATAGTGTGTCTCTAAGAGACCCAAGACCTAGCCAAGACTGTTAACGAGTGAATATTTTTCCTTTCATCTTATTCTATGTCCTAAAAGCTTGGATATATGACCATTGAGAACACTCTCTTTGGTCTCCACCATCCAGAGTGTGCTTACCAGGGTACACCTTGGTGGTCAGTTAAACAGACTGGGAATGGAACTCAGATTCTCTCTGTCCAGCTGTGTCGGCTCCCCAGGTGTTTGACTTGAGAGGTTCCAGTCCAGAGGAACCTTTGTCATTTCAATCCTTGTTGTTTGTTAGTGCTGGAAAGTCCCATTACAGTATCACCCACCCCATATCACAGATTAGTAGGTCTGTGACTAGAAGCATCTCACAATTTTGTGGGAGATTGGAGATACCGTTTTCATCACACCATCCTTACTGTTTGTGCAACAAAGGTCTTTGCTTTCTTTTTCTTTTTTTTAAAGATTTTATTTATTTATTTTAAAGAGAGAGAAAGAACATGAGCAGGGGAAGGAGCAGAGGGAGAGGGACAAGCAGACTCACCCTGAGCACAGAGCCCAATGTGGAGCTCGATCTCATGACTCAGAGATCATGACCTAAGCCAAAATCAGGAGTCAGACACTTAACTGACTGAGCTACCCAGTCATTCCAGTCTTTGGTTTCTTAGACTAATTTTGGGAGTAAACTTCTGGATCACAGGGACAGGTCACCCTTGCCCCTTTTTTTTTTTTTTAAGCATTCAAAATCTTTTTAATAACAAGGCAGGATCTGGGGTTAGTTTTTGTAGCCTCGGCTGGCCCTGAGGCCTCTGGCACGCTCGAACTTCCGGCCCTTGGATCTCACGTAGGGTTTGGTGTGGCTGTGTGGGGTTCCTGGGGCCTTGCCAAAGTGTCTGTACACCTCTTGGCCCTTGCGTGGACCAGAGAGTAAGACGGTGCCACAGCCCTTGGGGGAGTCCAGGGCCAACTGATAGAAGGTGAGGATCTTGCCTCCAGCTTTGAGGATGCGGCTCCGGGCACGGCTACTCACGCGCAGTGCACACACCTTCAGCTTGGGCACCTCCTGGACACGCACATCATCCGTTATAGTCCCTACAACCACAGCTGTTTTGTTTTCCCGGCCAGGCAGTTTCATCTTCCGGATCATCCGGGAAAGGGACAGAGGTGGCCGGTTGGTGCGACTCATGAACAACCTCTTCAACACAACCTGGTTAAAGGTAGAGTTGGTTCGTCTGGCCAGACACCTGTACAGCTTGACCAACAGTCTCAGGTAGATGTCCTGGCTCTTGGGCTCCTTGCGCCAAACCTTTCGGTCCTTGTTGTGGCGGATGTCGACTCCCATGATGGTGCCTCCTGCTCAGCCAGGTCCGGAAAGAAAGAACCCTTGCCCTTTTTGAATGTATCTTGCTATTAATAGATCCTACTCATTAATGGCCAGACAATGGAACCTTTAAATTGGCTATATATTTTAAAAATTTTTTAATAAAGATTTTTATTTATTTATTCATGAGAGACACAGAGAGAGAGAGAGAGAGGCAGAGACACAGGCAGAGGGTGAAGCAGGCTCCATGCAGGGAGCCCGACGTGGGACTCGATCCCGGGTCTCCAGGATTGCCCTGGGCCGAAGGCAGGGGCTAAACCACTGAGCCACCCAGGCTGCCCTAAATTGGCTATATTTAAAAGAAAAATATACTTTATTGAGAGCTCTCACTTGTCTTATTAGTATAATGGCTAGTCTTAGAGACTGCCTTGATAAGATAAAATCACAGAAATTAGACTTAAGAATTTCTTTTCCATATAAGATTTACAGGGAGCACTCAGGTTCTCTAGGTTCAAAGTATACATGTCTTCATGTAAATGCTCAAAGCCAGGAAATGAATTTAACAAAAGTATCTGAGACTGGCAATAAGGCTTGCTTTGCTCCTACTTCCAAGGATTGATAATCAGGCTCTGCCAGCTTCAGGCATTTCAATGCAACCTCCTTTGCAGATATATCCTAGACCCTCTACTACAAAAGAATTCATGTCTCCTGGACTGCAGCAAGGTGTTTTAGATTATAAAGCCCTTTAGCCTCCACTTTGAAAAGATCCTACTAAATTTATAGATTAAAAAGAATGACTATCACAAACCCTCTTCACAGGAAATAGGACCAAAATTTCTCTTAGGCCCTCTTACAAATGATCTGCAAAAGGCCATTATCCAGGGATAATTAGAAGCCTACATTGAATTATGAACCTAGAAAGAAGGGTTAAAATAAAAAAAATAAATAAATAAAGAAGGGTTAAAATGCTTTGTTAAAGCTTAAAATGTTAAGATGCTTTACAAAGATAAAAATCTTTTGATTCTTATTTTAGTTAAAAACCTCCCTAATAAAAAGAAGCAAATTTAGTTAAAAAGATAAATCAGTCCTTTGATATCCAGGCTATAATCTAATTCTTAGAGGAATTATTAAAAACAACTCTTTGTCTTACAAATCTCTACAAATCGAGAAATGCAACTCCAGAAGCCAGTCAAAGAAAGCCCACCTATCTTTCTTTACCAATCCCCAAACTTCACCTATTCCTCTCAAAATGTTTATGGATATTATGAAAGATCAGGATATTAAAAAAGAAAGAAAGAAAGATCAGGATATTAAAACAGTTGTCCTCTACTTTATAAAAGGTAAGTTTTAAATCACAATTGCCCTGTAACTCTGGGGAAAAAAAACAAACAAAAAATTTTTTGCATTCTTCTTGTCTCTTCTAAATCATAAGTCTTTAAAATGTAAATACAGGGGCACTTCGGTGGCTCAGTGGTGGAGCATCTGTCTTTGGCTGGGGTTGTGATCCTGGGGTCCTGGGGATCAAGTCCTGCATCTCTCTGTGTGTCTCTCATGAATAAATAAATAAACAAAATCTCTTTAAAAATAAAATGTAAATACAGCCCACAATTACCTGGAACTGAAGAAAAAAGGGAAAAAGAAGTTTTTTAAAAATACAAACTTCTAGAATGGCTTTGGTACTCCAATTCTAGCACCTTTCATAATAGACAGATATGCACCAAATCTCCACTTTGGAGAAAATGTGGATGTTTTCTCTGCCTTTGTGATGTAAATTTCCTACTCCCATCTTCTCTAGGACCTAAAATCCATTCTTTTTATTTTTTTTTAAGATTTTATTTATTTATTCAATTTATTCATGAAAGACACAGAAAGAGAGAGGCAGAGACATAGGCAGAGGGAGAAGCAAGTTCCCTGCAGGGAACCTGATGTGGGACTCGATCCCAGGACCCAGGGACCAGGACCCAAGCCAAAGGCAGACACTTGGCCACTGAGCCACCCAGGTGCCCCGAGCTATTCTGTGAAATATAAACAATTAAGGAGAAGTTTAGAGAAAAGTACCCCCCCCCCAAAAAAAAAAGGTGGGGAGAGGTATTTGGAAATTGTGTCTTTAATATCCCTTCCACAAATATTAGTAAGAACAAAAGCTAGAAGACTGTTTGGATTTTGTCTGTCTATATATGTCATAAATGTTGGATATTTTCTCTATCTCTGGATGGTATTGTTAAAATTAACTTGTAGAAGAGCTCTATTTAGTTGGGTTTGAAGGCAAGGGCTTTTAAGAATTGAGCATTCCATTCCAAAACTCTGAAAGATAGAAACTCAAATTTTTTTTCAAGTTTATGTGATCTGGGAAAATACTCAGTACTAAGACTAATTTAAGGTTGTTGGTTTAATTAAAATAAAATTGCCGCGAGGCCCTATAGCTCAGGGGTTAGAGCACTGGTCTTGTAAAATAAAATTGCCTTTAGAGTTATGCGTTAAATTTAAGACTTTTATCTGTGTTTAAGGAAGGTCAAATGGGTTCTTGTATCTGTTGCAAATTTGTCAAAAATATTAGAATAAGGGTTAACTTTGTCTAATGCCTCATGAAGTTTTGTAGGTAATCTGAACGTAATTGTTAAGAACAAGGAGATTAAATAGATATAAATAAGACTAAAAGATTTATAGGTAAACTTTTGGGTAGCTTCCAAAACGTTTGGCAACCTGAAATTTTGGAATTTTCCTGAGTCAGATGATGAGCTGAATTTGTTGAATATCTGCATAATTTCCAAGTAAGATAAAATAACGAAACATTAAATAATAAACATAGGTCTATTTTTGTCTTATTGCAGAGAAACTAAAAATAAATGTGGTTTTATTAGTAAACTTGCCATGTGATTTAAGAAACTATACAATGTGAGGCAGTCCAGGTGGCTCAACGGTTTAGTGCTGCCTTCAGCCCAGGGCTGAAGATCCTGGAGACCAGGGATCAAGTCCCATGTCGGCTCCCTGCATGGAGCCTGCTTCTCCCTCTGCCTGTGTCTCTGCCCCCCTCTCTCCTTCATGTGTCTCTCATTAATAAATAAATAAAATCTTAAAAAAAAAAGAAACTATACAATGAAAAAAATGCTTGTTTCTAGAAATTATGAAATGTATTCATAAATTTGCTAATCTAAAGAATGCTGGTATAACAAAAGTTTACAGTTGCTTAGTATTAATTTTCACTAGACTCTAAGGTTCCTAAGAGTTAAGAATTGTAATAAATATATTTAAGACTACTAGAAATAATAAGAAAAACAATTCTGTATGTAAGAAAAGTAAGATTTGTGTTTTGGAGAAAAAATATGGGGAATGGGAATACATTTTTTGATGAGGGAAAAGAAATTTTTGTCCTAAAGTGAGACTGATTATTTAAAGAAGGAAAACTGGGCAGCCCGGGTGGTTCAGCGGTTTAGGACCAACTATACAGCCCAGGGCCTGATCCTGGAGTCCCGGGATGGAGTCCCAGGTTGGGTTCCCTGCATGGAGCCTGCTTCTCCCTCTGCCTGCGTCTCTGCCTCTCTCTCTCTCTCTCTCTCTGTCTCTTATGAATAAATAAATGAAATCTTTTTGAAAGAAAAAAGAAAGAAAGAAAGAAAGAAAGAAAGAAAGAAAGAAAGAAAGAAAGAAAGAAAGAAAGAAAAAAAGAAAGAAAGAAAAAAAAGAAAGAAAGAAGAAAGAAGAAAGAAAGAAAGAAAGAAAGAAAGAAAGAAAGAAAGAAAGAAAGAGAGAAAGAAAGAAGGAAAAAAGGCAAACTATGAATGTAACTCAGGAAAGTTGAAGGTTTATAAAGAGGGAATCTTTAAAAGGGAATTTTGTGTATGGTTAGTACTTGTTAAAACTAGAATAAATTTAAGTGAGTAAATGGGTTTTAATGTCAAAAATACACTAATGCAAAGTTAAAATTCTTGTTTTCTCTTTGTTAAAAAACTCAAAATTTTCTTAAAGTATTGATCTGCTCTTAATAAGATATTGTAAATGTTTTTATCTTTAAAGTTATCTTCCTACAAAACAAGGATTTTATAGCTCGCCAAAATAATTTCCTATGTTTATCAAGTGTTATGTTATTATCTTGAAGTGTTGTATGTCAGAGAAATAATCACATTTCCTTGCCACCTGCATCATAATGAACTCTAACCAAATCTTTAAACATTACCATTTTTAACCGTTATCATTTACAGTCACTGTTTTACACTGATGCCACTGCAAACGTATTTCATCTTCAGTGAAACTCATAGACAAGATTCATATAAACTCATAGAAAAGGACAAGTTTCTGATAACCTTAGGATCATAAACCTGAACTAGGTAAGAATTTCTAAAACTAGGGCAGCCCTGGTGGCACAGTGGTTTAGTGCCGCCTGCAGCCCGAGGTGTGATCCTGGGGACCCAGGATCGAGTCCTGCAATCAGGCTCCCTGCATGGAGCCTGCTTCTCCCTCTGCTTGTGTCTCTGCACCACCCGCCCGAATAAATAAAATCTTTAAAAAAAAAAAAGAATTTCTAAAACTAGTGGAAAAACTGGATTCAAGCAAAACAAAAACATGGGACTGAATGAACTGAAGATGATAACTATAATTTTTTGCAACTTTCATTTAAAACATTTCTGACTTTTTTAAATGGTTTGTTTTTCAAGATTAAAGAAATCTTTTCTCTGAAGCTAACTGACCTAAAATAATTTGATAAATTACATCATTATAAGCAGTATGGAAATATAGCAGGAACGAATTCTCCCTACCTGAACCCTCCAGAATTCAGAAACTTTGTTAATATTCTTATACTTTCTGGCCTTAAGGCTGTTAAAAGTTCAATCTAGAAATTCCTTACAAAAAGTTCCAGCAGGAAGAACAAATATTCTTAAAATGTCTCTACTACTCAAAGAATCCACACATTTAATGTAATCCCTATCAAAATACCAACAGCATTTTTCATACGGCTAAAACAAGTAATCCTAACATTAACATGGAACCACAAAAGACTCCAAATAGCCAAAGCAATCTTGAAAAAGAAGAACAAAGCTGGAGGTATCACAATCCCAGATTTCAAGATACACTATAAAGCTATAGTAATCAAAACAGTATGGTACTGGCACAAAAGTAGACACATAGATCAATGGAACAGAATAGAAAACCCAGAAATAAATCCATGATTATATGGTCAATTAATCTTTGGCAAAGCAGGAAAGATTATCCAAAGGGAAAAAGTCTCTTCAACAAATGCTGTTAGGAAAGCTGGTCAGAGACATGCAAAAGAATGGAACTGGATCATTTTCTTATATCGTATACAAAAATAAACTCAAAATGGATTAAGGACCAAAGTATGAGACCTGAAATCATAAGAGTACAGAGTATCTTCAAATAGAAGAGAACACAGACAGTAATTTCTCTGACATCAGCTGATGCAACATTTTTCTAGATGTGTCATCTGAAGCAAGGGGAAAAAATATAAAAATAAACCACTGGGACTACATCAAAATAAAAAGCTTCTGAACAGCAAAGAAAATGATCACAAAACTAAAAGGCAACCTATGGAATGGGAGAAGATATTTGCAAATGACATTTGATAAAGGGTTAGTACCCAAAATACATAAAGAACTTCTACAAATCGGGGACCCCTGGGTGGCTCAGTGGTTTATTGCCTGTCTTCGGCCCAGGGCATGATCCTGGAGTCCCAGGATCGAGTCCCACATCGGGCTCCCTGCATGGAGCCTGCTTCTCCCTCTGCCTGTGTCTCTGCCTCTCTCTCTCTCTCTCTCTCTGTGTGTTTCTCATGAATAAATAAATAAAATCTTAAAAAAAAAAGAACTTATACAAATCAACACCTAAAACCCAAAAAATACGATTAACAAACAGAAGACATGAACAGACATTTCTCCAGAGAAGACATACAGATGGTCAACAGATACATGAAAAGATGCTCAACATCACTAATCATGAAATGCAAATCAATACCACAGTGATATATCAACTCATACCTGTCAGAATGGCTAAAATAAAAAACACAATTAACAAGTGTTGGCAAGGAGATGGAGAAAAAGGAATCCTGTGCACTGTTGGTGGGAATGCAAACTGGTGCAGCCACTCTGGAAAACAGTACAGAGGTTCCTCAAAAAGTTAAAAATTAGAACTACCATATGATCTAGTAACGGTACTACTAGGTATTTACCCAAAGAATATCAAAACACTAATTTGAAAAGATATATGCACCTTTATGTTTATTGCATCATTTCTTACAATAGCCAAATTATGCAAGCAGCTCAAGTGTCCATTTATAGATGAATGGATAAAGAAGTGGATACACACACACACAAAACGGAATATTACTCAGCCATAAAAGATGAGACTTTGCCATTTCCAACAACATGGATGGAGCTAGATGGTATAATGTTAAATAAAGTAAGCAAGTCAGAGAAAGACAAACACCATGTTCACTCATGTGTGAAATTTAAGAAACAAACCAAAAGAACAAAGCAAAAAAGAGACAAACCAAGAAACAGACTCTTAACTATAGAGAAAGCAAAGAGGATTTAAAAGAACCTACATGGTCACAATCACTATTCTTGCAGTGCTTATGTAAATAATTAGGCCAAGTTTTTAAAACTAGACTTATTTTGCAAACAAATGTTCATTTGGTTATTTTTGGTAGAAATCAGGGTGATTATAGAGAGACAAAATATGTTTGAATAACATACCTGTATAAGTACTAGATTCTTTTTTTTTTTTTAAAGATTTTATTTATTTATTCATGAGAGACAGAGAGAGGCAGAGACACAGGCAGAGGGAGAAGCAGGTTCCATGCAGGGAGCCCGATGCAGCACTCGATCTCGGGACTCCAGGATCACACCCTGGGCCAAAGGCAGGCGCTGAACCGCTGAGCCACCCAGGGATCTCTAAGTACTAGATTCTAATATTTGTTATAAACAAGGCTAGATCCTGACTTCTAGTTCCCCCAATGCCTTGCTGCAATTCTCCAAACTAAGGTTTTTTTTTTTCTTTTTCTCCCTCCTTTCTGAGTTGGATTAGAACTAAAGTTTCCCTTTTCCCAAAGCCCTACAAGCAAAATATGAACGACTTGATATAAACTTAAGAGAAATCCCCGCAACAGCTCATGTGTAGATAGTCCTCATGCCTGCTATTCTATGGGCCACTCAAAGATCACCAGGGACACTCGAACTACACACCAGGAAGTTCTGGTACCACTGCCCGCTCTCACTCTGTCTGAACGTGCTTCAAGCTTGACATCTAGAAATCCCTCCACTAGCTATCCTCAGAACTCAAAAATGGGTTTATAATTTGATTCAATCATTAACCATTGCTTTTCTTCCGTTCCCATAGAAATGCCTATTGTTGAGTACCTGATTACTTGAACCAAAGGCCTAATTTTGAAAACATATCTGCATCACAGTGGAGATGAAATGAACCTAGCTGAACTGACCTATGGTCAGGACTAAGACTGGTTCATTGAGATGGACAATTTACCAGCTCAACTTTTACTGTGTGAAACTTCGGGAAAGTTTCAGAGGAGCGAACCATAGGGGGCAAGGGTAGGTTGCCCCAAGATAGGCCCCTTTGGCACGAATGTTATTTTGAGTTAAAAGCAAATAACCCCAGCAGAAAAAAAGCTTTTTGGAAAAAGCTTTGTACCTCTCCTTTAACTACCTGCTTATACGGGGAAGAGAGCTACTAATGGAGATTCCTCTTCACCTAGGAGACTTACCTGCATAATAGGGTAATCTTTGTTTTCCAAACATCTCCTCTCACCTTTCTGATAATGACCCTCCTTCCCTTTGTATCCTCAGACCCCTACCCTTCTCTATCGCTTATATAAGCCTCACATTGCCTCACTATCTTTGGAATTTCCACTTCCATGTGGGTTCCCCTTACATATGCTATTAAATTTGATTTCTCCTGTTAATCTGTCTCATGTCAATTTGATTCTTGTCTGGCCAGAAGGATCTTCAAAAGCAGAGGAAATACTTCCTCCCCAATGGTCCACATGATCACATCTACCCATTTCTCTCTCATTTCTTAAAATCCTACAGGCTCTAAAGATCACTTCCAGCCCCTTCTCAGACAACCCCAGACTACATTAAGCATCCCTTCATCTGCTGATATTTCTTGGCATCTATTCTGTACCTGCACTGCCTAATAAGGTAACCACTCATCCTGTGTGATTGTTTAAATTGAGGCGTGCTATAAATGTAAAATACCTAGGGACCTTAAAGACATAATACAAAACAAAGAATGCAAAATATTTCACTTATAATTCTTATATTCATCTCATGTTAAAGTGGGCATATTTTGGATATGCTAGGTTAAATATTTTTCCTCCTCAACAAATATATAGGTAAAAATAATTTTACCTACTTACTATATTTTATCTATGTATTTGCTATATTAGAATGAGTTTCCCCCAGTTTTGAGATGTAATGAACATATTATTTGTTCTTTTTTTTTTTATTTATGATAGTCACAGAGAGAGAGAGAGAGAGAGGCAGAGACATAGGCAGAGGGAGAAGCAGGCTCCATGCACTGGGAGCCCGACGTCGGATTCGATCCCAGGTCCCCAGGATCGCGCCCTGGGCCAAAGGCAGGCGCTAAACTGCTGTGCCACCCAGGGATCCCTATTTGTTCTCTTTTAAATGTGGTTATTAGAAATTATAGAATTGCCTATATGGCTCATTGATGGCTCACATTATTTATTCACTGGACATTGTTGTTCTACACCCTCATTGGTTTTTACTCCTGTGCCTTGACCTGTTACTGTCCTTTTTCTTGAGATGTGTGATTTCTTCGTGTAACTGAAGATCATCCTAATAGGCCTATGGTTGGGCACAGTGATAGGATTCACCATTGCTAAGGATGATCACAAATTGTCTTCTCAGAGCATGAGAGCTGAGGCTGAGCCCAGGTAAGCGCAGCATACACATGGAGTTCTCATTCTCAGTACACTAAAGCCCACAGTTCCTCGGCTCTGTTCAGAGCTATTTGTTAGCTCCTTGTTGCTGCCAGCTGCTTGTTGCTGCCTAAACCCCTGGAGCTATTAATAATTCCAGGGGGCTATTAATCAGCCTATTGTTTCTTAAGGTTATTTGAATGTTAATGAGAGATTCCATCTGGCACATCCTGAATCTCTATTACTTAGGGATTATCAGAGTTCTTAGTGAAGACATTGCAAAACAAAAATTTTAATACTATTGTTCTCTAGGAGTTTTGCCCTTCAAAAATTTTTTTTCTTAATTAGATAATGTGAATCTTTTTTTTTTTAAGATTTATTTATTTATTTATTCATGAGAGACACAGAGAGAGTCATAGACATAGGCAGAGAGAGAAGCAGGCTTCCTGCAGAGAGCCTTATGTGGGTGGGACTCAATCTCAGGATCCGGGATCACTGCCTGAGCCAAAGGCAGTTCAACCACTGAGCCACCCAGGCGTCCCTGTTCTTCAAAATTAATTGGACAAATAACAGGAGAATTTTCTAACACAGTTCAGTTATAATACAGACCAATCCTGTCACATAGAACTTTCTCTGATGATGGAAATTTTCAATATGGTAAGCGCTAGCAACATGTAGCCATAACATTTTAATAAATGTATATTTACATGAGGGCAGCCAGGGTGGCTCAGCGGTTTAGCACCGCCTTCAGCCCAGGGTGTGATCCTGGAGACCGGATCGAGTCCCTTGTCAGGCTCCCTGCATGGAGCCTGCTTCTCCCTCTGCCTGTGTCTGTGCCTTTCTCTGTGTGTCTCTCATGAATAAATAAATAAAGTCTTTAAAAATAACTAAATAAATAAATTTATATTTACATGAAAATACACACATGGGACTAGTAGCTAGATTTTATACAGTGCCATTCTATTTCACATTGTCCTAAAAAAATATTTCTCTTCAATCTAAAAGTAGAGATCATGAACAATAAAAATCAATGAAATAATAACAAATAGGGCCCCTGGGTGGCTAAGTCAGTTGAATGGCCTGCCTTAGGCTCAGGTCATGATCCTGGGGGGGTGTCTCTGCTCAGTGAGGAGCCTGTTTCTCCCTCTCCCTCTGCCTGCTGTTCCTCCACTTGTGCTCTCTCTCTCTGTCAAATTATAAATAAAAATCTTTTTTTTAATTTTTTAAAAAGATTTTTATTTATTTATTCATGAGAGACACAGGCAGAGGGAGAAACAGGCTCCATGCCAGGAGCCCGATGGAGGACTTGATTCTGGAACTTCAGGATCACGCCCTCAGCCAAAGGCAGGGGCTTAAGAGCTGAGCCACCCAGGTGTCCCTATAAATAAAAATCTTAAAAAAGAAAAAGAAATAATAACAAATAGCAAATATGTACCATTTCAATTCTAGATGATCGTTTTTATATTTAATTAGATTAAGAATTAACAATATTTTTGTTATGGTCTAAGATCTCATATTTGATTTTTTAAAGGATTTTATTAGAGAGAGAGAGAGAGAAATCAAGAGCAGGAGGGAGGGGCAAAGGCAGAGAGAGAAGGAGAAGCAGAATTATCACTGAGCAGGGAGCCCATCATAGGGCCCAATCCCAGGACCCTGAGATCATGACCCCAGCAGAAGGTAGACACCTAACCAATGGAGACACCTGGCGCCCCTCATGTTTAATTTTTTAAGACTATTTCTCCATTAATTTATTTAAGGTACAGTGATTTCCCATTTGCCCTTGCCCCCACACATGCAGCATCCCCCATTATCAACATCCCCCACCAGAGTAGTACATTTGTTATCATTCATGAACCTATAGTGACACATGATAACACCCAAAGTCCATAGTTTACATTGTGGTTCACTCTTGGTGTTATATATTCCACAGGTTTGGACAAATGTATATTGACCTGTATCCATCATACTATAAAGAGTATTTTCACTACCCTAAAATCCTCTGCTCCACCTATTCATCCCTCCCTATACTCTAACACATGGCAACTATTGATCTTTTTATTGTCTCCATAGTTTTACCTTTTCCAGAATGTCATACATTTGGGGTCATAGAGTATATAACCTTTTCAGATTGACTTCTTTCACTTAGTAATTTGCATTTAAAATTCTTACATTTCTTTTCAGTGAGGAACAAAATCCCATTGTCTGGCTATGCCACAGTTAAGGTATTCATTCATCCTACTGAAGGACAACTTGGCTGCTTCCAAGTTTTGGCAATTATGAATAAAGCTACGAAAAGCAGCCATGTGCAGGTTTTTGTGTAGATGTTAAGTATTCAACAATGCTGAACAAATAACAAGGAATATGATTGCTGGCTTGTATGGCAAGGACATATTTCATTTAAAAGAAACTGCCAAGTTATCTTCCAAAATGGCTGTACCATCTTTGTATTTTCACCAGCAATGAGTAAGAATTCCTGTTGCTCCACAGCTTCATAACCACTTGGTGTTATCACTATTCTGGATTTTGGCCATTGTAATCGGTGTGTGGTGATTTTTTTTTTTAAGATTTTATTTATTCTTTAGAGATACGGGCAGAGGGACAAGCAGGCTCCCTATGGGGATCCTGATGTGGGACTCAATCTCAGGATCCCGGGATCATGACCTGAGCCAAAGGCAGATGTGCAACCACTGAGCAACCCAGGTGCCCCTATCATCTTGGGTTTAATTTGCATTTCCCTGGTCACAGATCACACAATGGGGCTTTTTATACTCTTATTTGCCATCTCTATATATTTGGTGAGGTGTGTGTTAATAAGATCTCTAATCCATTTTTTAATTAGGTTTTTAAATTAGATTTTCTTATTGTTGACTGTTCGGCTTTGTTTCCTAATCTACTATAACCCTAAATTTTTCATGTGACAATTAAAATAAATGTCAGTAGAAGATATACTAAGTGAATTTGATTTTATGTTCATCTTGGGTAACAGGTGCAGGCTTTTCTCTTTATTTTATCATGTTCCAAATCCTCAAGTTAGGATTGTCAACACTGTCTGCTACTTGAGATAACAGCAAACAGCAATCTGAGTTGACAGCCAACGATTCCCTGAGAGGTGGGGAGCAGAGTGTGAAGGTGAAGCATAGAGCACAGACAGGCTCTAGTAAGACACTGCTTTCTGAATTTGCCACATCCTCCTCCTTTCTTATTCTGCTTACCCCTATCTTAAAAATGGCCAAACATCTGAGGGAGGCGCTGAGCCTTTGATGATGATAAAGATGGTAATGATGAGGGCAGTGGGGGGGGGGGGGGATGCCCAGTGGTTTAGCACCACCTACAGCCCAGGGCCTGATCCTGGAGACCCGGGATTGAGTCCCACGTTGGGCTCCCTGCATGGAGCCTGCTTCTCCCTCTGCCTGTGTTTCTGCTTCTCTCTCTCTGTGTCTCTCATGAATAAATAAAGTCTTAAAAAAAAAAAGGCAGTGATGATGATCATCAATAGTACTAGAAGTAACCTGCCAACACAGTCCTCACACTGTGTGGCAGGTACTAGCAAAGGGCTTTCCATGTTATCTTTTCTAACCCTCAATGATCTTGGGTTGTTCTTGGTCACAAGTGTGCAATGGGCCTTCTGGTGGGGTGTTAAGTTGCCAGACATGATGCATATTGTCTTTACAACTGATCAGCAGAAGGTCTGGAATTTAGGAGCAGGACATGCTCAGTGGCTCAGGGCAGCAGAGACTATAATATTCTCTCCAGTGAAAACAGGGAAAGTTGGTGTTATATGCCAAAAGCAAAATCAAATCATAATTGTTACCTGTTTTTCTTATAACTTACAAACCAGAACATCTGATGTGAAAAATTAATTAAGGAAAGTCCACATCTCCCCAAGCCACCACTTTTTGTTTTAGTCAGCATCAAAAGAAGCAAACTATCCTAAAGACATATCTATCTTGGATTTTAGACCTTCAACTTTCAACTCTCTGTTGAAAAAAGTAAAACTTTAGTAACTACATAAACATGACTAATTTTTTCCATTTTGAGCCTCAGACCACAAAATGCCAGTGTTGAGAATAAGCCAGTCCTGGTAGGATGTGGGTCTGTTGGTAGGAAGCCACACCCAGCAACCAGAAATTTATTATGACTCCAACCAGTTCATTTGAATAAGAACACTGTCATTGTTGAACAAAACCAAGTAAATTTATAATAAAAATGTATTTATGGAGGAGTTTCAAGTCCTTGGATTTAGCTAGATTAGCACTACTAATTTAACAGCATTTCTTGAGATGCCTGGGTAGCTCAGTGGTTGAGTGTTTGCCTTTGGCTCCAGGCATGAACCTGGAGTCCCAGGATGGAGTCCCTGCAGGGAGCCTGCTTCTCCCTCTGCCTATGTCTCTGCCTCTGTGTGTGTCTCTCATGAATAAATAAATAAAATATTTTAAAAAGTAATTTAACAGCATTCTTCCTTACATTTTTTGATTATGTACATATGAAGTCAAAAGAGAACAAACCAAAAGAGAAAAAGTGGAGAAACCTAGACCGAGAAGGAATCCAACATTTGAAAAATCTGTGTCAATTCTTTTAAAATAATGGAAAATATGAAAAATTCCTCTTTAACAATATATTAGCCATTTTACCTCTCCACATATTCAAACTCATCTCTCCACAAATGAACACATTATTCTCTCCTATTGTCCCACTGATTCTTAAGCAGGGGCAGTTTTGTCCTCCCCAGAGCTCATTTGGTAATGTCTGATGACATTTTTGGTTGTTACAACTGGGTGGGGGGTGCAACCATCATCTAGCAGGTACTGGGGAGGGATGCTGCTAATCAACCTACAGTGCACACTGCACCCACAACAACACAGAATGACCCATCCCCCATGTCAGTAGTGCCTCGGTGGACAATCCCTGCACCACAGGGACACGGCAGGGAACCAGTATTTCAGGAGGGGGTTGAGATGCAAGAGGTTTCAGGAAAGACCATCTGCTGCCTCGATTAATATGCTGTGGGGTTTTTTTAAAGATTTTATTTATTTATACAGAGAGAGAGAGAGGAGGAAGAGACACAGGCAGAGGGAGAAGCAGGCTCCATGAAGGGAGGCGGAACTTGATCCCGGGTCTCCAGGATCACGCCCCAGGCCAAAGGCAGCACTAAACCACTGAGCCACCCGGGCTGCCCAATATGCTGTGTTTATGCCAGAGCCCATTTTGGTAAGCTGGTCAACCAGAATGAACTCTGCAATTTGTGAGTTGAGAAAGAATATTTCAGATTGTGAAGCTACTGACCTGCTTACAAACATTAACATGCAACTTTCAGAACGTTAAGACTCTCAGAAATAGGGCAGCCTGGGTGGCTCAGCCGTTTAGCGCTGCCTTCAGCCCAGGGCGTGATCCTGGAGACCAGGGGATCAAGTCCCACGTCGGGCTCCCTGCATGGAGCCTGCTTCTCCCTCTGCCTGTGTCTCTGCCTCTCTCTCTCTCTGCATGTCTCTCATGAATGAATAAATAAAATCTTAAAAAAAAAAAAGACTCTCAGAAATAATTTGCAGTCTGTGGATCAATGTTTGTAAGAAGACTGTTGCTAACAAAAACAATACAGAACAGGATTCCAAGCTATTTGAAACTGGAATACGTCTCACCCTATTTCTGCATGACATCATTTTCACATGTTAAACCTTGTCAAGAAAACGACTTTCCAAACCTTTTTATGATAATCATTTTGCAATATATGTGTATCAAATCAGCACATTGCACACCTTCGACTCACATGAGGTTATGTGTCAATTATATGCCAATAAACTTGGGGGAAAAAGAATTTTCCACGTTTATTTTAGAAGACAAATAGAGAAGCAAGTAATTATTCTCATGGTTCTGAAGGCACACAATCCCACTCTGGAATACCACTGACACTATATGGATAAACACAGGACACGTGACGACTGTCATGTACCCCCAACCTCTCACTCTCTTTAAAGGAGCAGTGTACTCACAGGCTCGGTTCCGGGTTTTGTATGTGCAGGTGTAGAGGCTGCAGGGCCTTGCTGGCATGAACGTGGGGATCTGGAATCTTCTCCAAAGTGACCTGCATGGAGAGGCTTGAAGAATGGCCCTCAGGCTACTCATCACCACCATGATTAGCCTGAAATCTTGCTTGGGGCCCCAAATAGCTTGTAGGAACCTAATAACCTAGAGGCAGGAGGACAGAAGAGGGAAAGCTGTAAACAACTGAGATTGGCCATCAAGTGGAAACCTCTAAACAGAATAACATTCAGACTAAGAGTACACACAGCAGGGGAGGGAGGTGGGAGGGTGGGGCTGAGGGGGGAATGAGTCAATAGTTTATCCACTTCTCTTCCTCAAATTTATTCGTCACCTCACTGGCAGGATCTGGATGACTGATTCAGGAGCCCTGCCTTTCCTTTAAGGTTAGCAAATATTAGAGGTCGAGAGACATCATCTTTTTTTTTTTTTTTTTAATTTTTATTTATTTATGATAGTCACACAGGGAGAGAGAGAGGCAGAGACATAGGCAGAGGGAGAAGCAGGCTCCATGCACCGGGAGGCCGATGTGGGATTCGATCCCGGGTCTCCAGGATCGCGCCCTGGGCCAAAGGCAGGCGCCAAACCGCTGCGCCACCCAGGGATCCCGACATCATCTTTTTATACACAAGAATGTAAAGACTGCTTATAGTAATTTCTTAAAATTAAAAGAACATTTACTCCTTGAAATCCAAATTAGATATCCAGCATGGTGTTTACATGTAAGAAGTAACTGAAGATTAAAGCTCCTGGGTAAAAAAAAAAAAAAAAAAATCAATCTGTATCGGATTGCTTTTAAAAAACACAAGGATCCATCCTCTCAAAAATAGTCATGAGCAGTTTTGAAATCTAAGCTTAAATACTGTGACTCTGTCAGTTGTATGTATGACACTATATCCCTTGATCATGGGGGAAATGGAGGTTAATCCTGAACTAATCTGTAAGGAGATTCAATGTGAATATTCATGTATGACTGCATTAATGACCCCTCTACCCCTCACAGGTCCCAAGTGAGAGTCTCAGGAGACAATGATTTCCATGGTCTTTAGAAATTACAATATTAACTTTCACTGTTTCTTTCTGCCATACTCACCCCCTAATGCTTCTTCCACTTTTCCTGAAAACTCCCATCCCTATAGTAAGTGAGCAAACAAGGTCAGAAACGAAACGTTTTTTCCTGATTATACATTCACTGCAGTATAGATTTCAAAGCGTTTGGAGTGATTATTTGAGATGCATTCTGGCAGTTGTTACGTACACTGCTTGAGCAACTGTGAGTGAGGTTTGACTGCGTGGCCCTGTGCCCTGGTGCTGCTGACCTCAGCCTCATGTCCACCCCTTGCTCTTGCCTGCACAGCAGCCACATGGACTCTGTTTCTTCCCTCTCCCGAAGCTCCCTCCAGCCTAAGGGCTTGTGCAGATGCTCCTCCTTCCCTGGACCACTTGTCCTCCATCTGCACCTGGTTAGTTCCTCCTCTCTCCTCAGGTGTTCCGCTCCAGCATCACTTCCTAGAACCTCCCCTGACCACGGGCTCAGCCCAGCGCCCTCTTCACCTCCCTCACGGTGCTTCTTGCAGTTGAACACCTCCTCAGGAACGTACATTGTGACGCCACCTCCCCAGCACCCCAGCCCCGTGGCAGTAAGGGCCGTGTCTGTCTCGGCCGCAGCCGCATCTCTTGGGGACACAGGGCCTGGCACATGATGGCCGCTCAGTGACCTGGGCACACTTCCTCGGTGATGGAGATGTGCATCCCGATTTCAAGGACTGCAAACTGTGAAGTGGTGGCCAGCATGTTCTTGGACAGTAGGAAGGGCTCTCCCTAGAGGCCACCATCACCCAGTTGTGGGGTTACTTATACTTCTGAAACACTTTTAAATGCTTGCCGTTTCAGACGAGGGCCTCGCATCCCCACCTCTCAGACGTGAAGGACCCCCAAAGTTCTCCCCGACCTGCAGGGGGAACACACCCAAAGATGAACCTAAGTTGGTCTCACAGGGATGGAAATTCTGCTGTAAATGCTTGTACTTCTGCGCTGATTGCTATTTCCTTTGTTCCAGGAACCATGCTGGGGGCTGGGATGCAAAGCAGAACAAGGCACGAACTGGACCCTCCACGTGTGCAATTCATTTCTCCCCCTTGGAGCCTCCTGAAATGCACATCATATGGCAAGGAAAACCATCCAGGACTCCTCAGGTTCTGCCTGTGGCCTACCAGAGACCTCTCAACTGTCTGGCCGTGGTGGTGGGCAAGCGGGGGCCCAAAGTCACAAAAAGAAAAATTATGATCCCTAGCAATGCTGAGCAAAGAGGCAAATGTTCTTATTTCACCCTTCCCTCCTTCACTTACTTCACTGCTTGTAATTAGCCGTGAACTAGCTCTTCTCCCCTGTACTGCTGCCCTTGACTCCGCTAGATCTGAGCTAGAGAGAAGGCTTCACCCAAGGGAAAGGAGAGAACAAAAAAATCACACCTGAGCTGTGTCCACTGAAAGCAGGAAGCAGAGTTGCTTCCTATTAGGGCCCTGAAAGGAACAAAGGAGGGCTCCGGGCAGAACCCTTTCTAACCAGCAACAAGCCATGTGTCGGGACAAGTACTGTAAAGTGTGGCAAGTAGCCAGCCTCTTGGCCCGGTGCCATGCACTCTGTTGCATGTATCACTTTGCCAATGAACACACCGAACACAGGGAGCAAAGACGCATGGTCACTACATTAACAGGGACCAGTCAAAAGTTCCAAATCTCATGGAGGCTCCTCAACTGGAGTCATTAAACCAGAGACACCTAAGGTATGTCTGTACTGGGATCCCTGGGTGGCACAGTGGTTTAGCGCCTGCCTTTGGCCCAGGGCGTGATCCTGGAGACCCGGGATCGAATCCCACGTCGGGCTCCCGGTGCATGGAGCCTGCTTCTCCCTCTGCCTATGTCTCTGCCTCTCTCTCTCTCTGTGTGACTATCATAAATAAATAAAAATTAAAAATAAAAAAAAAGGAGTACACTTTTCAAAAAAAAAAAAAGTATGTCTGTACTGCCAGTAGATGTCAGAAATTCTCAACCCAGGTTAAAATCACTTTTATTTATTTTTACAAGCATACTTATATGTATATATATTTGGGGGGGGCATGTCAGTATGTACATTTTTTAAGACATGCAAAAGCCTGACTCAGGATTTCAAACACAGACTGATAATAAACTTTCAAGATATTATCTTGATAATGCCTTGAGCCAACTAAAAGTCCCTCATTTTCAAATACCTTCATTAACCGAATTAACTGAGCAGGCTTAAGGAATGATGGACCATTGACTACCTCATTTCAGAATCTATCTCCTTTTTTCCCTTAATTTTTTACTTTGGCAAACCGCAAATTTGAACAGTGGAAATACTGTAATAAAACCACCTATGTAAATAAAAATTAAAAAAAAAAAAAAAAAGGGGATCCCTGGGTGGCGCAGCGGTTTAGCGCCTGCCTTTGGCCCAGGGCGCGATCCTGGAGACCCGGGATCGAATCCCACGTCGGGCTCCCGGTGCATGGAGCCTGCTTCTCCCTCTGCCTGTGTCTCTGCCTCTCTCTCTCTCTCACTGTGTGCCTATCATAAATAAATAAAAATTAAAAAATAAATAAATAAAACCACCTATGTACCCAACACTTTATTTCAACAATTATCTGTTGGTGGCCAAGCATGTTTTATTTATACCCTCCCTCCTACCTCCCCTCTCTGTATAACTTTGAAGCAAATGGCAGACATCTTAGAAACCTGTCCACAATTATTTTCCATAGGAAAGTATCTCCAAATTAATTTATAGTTTCTTCTCCATAAAAATCATCTGTAGGAATTAGCCTCTGGTGATAGTTTATGGACAGAATATGAAAACTATCAATTTTCCAAAAATAAAAATATCACAAAAGCCCTGTAACCCAACACTTCGTCAGTGTCCACCTACCCCTTCATGTAATCATTTCACTTTCCTCTTGATATCTCCACCCTAATCTTGGATGAGAGCTGGTATCAAGAACTGTATGCTTCTTTCCAGTCTTATAAGACTAACTTATAAGACTTATAAATGATTGTGTGACTTATCATTTCAGATCAGCAGAGTAAAAGGATTACATGAACTGAAATATCTAAGAGGAAGGTTTAATGTACACCTTTCATCTTATGCAACAAAGAATCCAGAAACAGAGGAGCAGGAGAAACATGTGTTTAGTAACACAGTACAAGAGGTGACTGCAAAGGGTGTAAGGGTTAAGAAAGCTCCCAGAAAGAACTGGTAAGTGTTGTGTAAAGGAAAGTTATTATTCAAATTGAGTTTGCTAAAATGCTCCCCTTGCTATAAAAGGAAATACTAAGAAAATAGAAGGCAGTTTGGGATGATTTTTAATTTCATGTTTTTCGTTTTCTTTCTGAGACAATACCATCAAACAATTCCAACTACACAGTTTTCTCTCTGATAAAATCAATTTGACAATAAATTGAAATTTTAATTGCTAAGAGGCACGGGGAAACCGTGCCTGAATTTTGTGCTTCTTTCCATTGACTTGTGTTCCTGAATTGAAGCAAAAATGAGTGATTATCTCATGCAAAGCACTGGGCTGGGTGAAGATGGAAAAAGTCATGTTTTCTCCTCTACCCCACAAGCCTGGCTGGATGAAGATGGAAAATGTCATCTTTTCTCCTCATCTTTTCTCCTCATCTTTTCTCCTCTACCCCACAAGCTTGCAATCTATAAAAAAAGGTTACTAAACAAGTAACCTTTCTTGGTTTTTTAGTTACCTTTTTATCGTATAGTAAAATATGCATAATATTCATCATTTTAACCTTTTTCAAGCATACAATTCGGTGGCATGAAATACATTCATGATGATGTTGTGTGACCCTCACCAGTATCTATACCTCAAACTTTTTCATCATCCTCAACATAAACTCTATACCCATTCAACAAAAACTCCCCATTCCTCCTCACTCTCCATCCCCAGCAACCTCTGTTCTACTTCTGAGTATTTGCCTATTCTAGATAGTTTATTTAAGTGGACTCATACAATATTTTCCCTCCGAGGCTGGCTTATTGCACTTAGCATAATTAAACAAATACTTCTTAAAGGCCAGATGCGATGACAGCTCTGACTTAATTCAATAAGAACATAGAGGGCAGAGGCTCTAAGTTTCAGGAGGGTGGGGAGCATCTGAACCATGTGTTCTAGGAGAAAGACAATTTTAACAGGAGGGAGAGGTGGGGGGGGTAATGTCAGGGATTATGAGGACATTTCTGGAGGCAGAGGTATTTAGAAGTCTTAAGAGGGTAATTAGCATTGAAATGGACAGGACCTTGGTTTTATTCAAGTAATCCCAGTGTTAGAGGGAAGTTGGCCAACATGTGGAAAAGGACTCCTTTATGTTTACAATCTAGATAGAAAAAGAGACATAGTAACTCCCAGGAAGACAATAAGAAGTACAGGGATACTCAAAAGAAGGGACTTGCTCTTTTGTCCTTCAAAAGAAACATTGTAATAAAACACAGCAGAAGGCATGCTTAACTGCCAAGGGAGTTGTACAGACAAGTGGCCACGAGCGTGGCCCTGTGTAAGGGCCTGTATGGGCATCTGAGGCACGTAAGCATGGTGCCAGAGAAGTCTGGGTGAGTGATCCTTGGTCAAGCTCCACAGAGCCAGAGCTGTGGTCATGCCTTGGGGCAATGCCTCGCACTCTGCAGTCATGCTGTCTGTGCACAATGCTGGGGCTGGTGGCTGATGACACCTGGCCCAGAGAAACTGTCTCCTGCCTCTCTAGGGCTAGAGGTACACAAAAGCTCCAGAGTGCCTGCTATCACCTCGCCCTCTCCTTCATCCTCCTTTACAAAATCCACTCAGTGGTGGGTTGCATGTAGTGGTATGGAAATCCAAACCTCTGTCTGTCTCCTAAGAATGCTGCTGACCTCGCTGCAGTGGACACAGACGCTGAAGATAACTTTTTGTGTGTTTAGACAAAAAGAAAAAACCCTGTTTTGTAACAAAGCCAAGTGTAGCTGGCTTCCCACCATCCAAAGTCTGTCAGGAATATGTGCTAAGGCACTAGCCACACAGATGCCCAGATGACACACAGTTGAAGGTAGAACTGGATGGGGATTTGAGATTAACTTGAAGAATAGCAATTTCCTAGACTGGAACACCCTCAGGTATTATTCCATATATACAGGACAGTTTCTGACAACTCCATGTGCAAACACAGGATGGAACGGAGTACGCAGAATGGAGCTAGGAAGTCAGTGACAAGATTCCTTCAACCATCCTTCGTTCAATCCATCACTCTTTTATCATTTCATTCACCAGGACATCAATCAAACATCTATTAAATGCCAGACACTGGGGCAGCCTGGGTGGCTCAGCGGTTTAGCGCCGCCTTTAGCCCGGGGTGTGATCCTGGAGACCTGGGATCGAGTCCTGCGTTGGGCTCCCTGCATGGAGCCTGCTTCTCCCTCTGCCTGTGTCTCTGCCTCTCTCTCTCTCTCTCTCTCTCTCTCTCTGTGTCTCTATGAATAAATAAATAAAATCTTTAAAAAAAATGCCAGGCACTGTCATAGGATCATTGGGGGAATAAAACAAAGTTCCTACCCTTGTGGAACTTACATTCTAGTAGGGGGAGGCCAACAATAAACAGCAATGTAATATATTAAGTCAGTTGTACAGACAATTGAATTAAGTAGAGTAGGGTAAGGTAAATTTGGAGTGCCACTGGGAAAGGAGTGTTGCATTTAAAATAAACTGCTCAGGATCCCTGGGTGGCTCAGAGGTTTAGCGCCTGCCTTTGGCCCAGGGCAAGATCCTGGAGTCCCGGGATCGAGTCCCACATTGGGCTCCCTGCATGGAGCCTGCTTCTCCCTCTGCCTCTGTCTCTGCCTCTCTCTCTCTGTCTCTCATGAATAAATAAATAAAATATTTTAAAAATATATAACATAATAAACTGCTCAAAGGAGGCCTTATTGAAAATTGGGCAAAAGATTGAAGGAATGAAGGAATTAGTAATAGGGCTATCAGCAGGAAGGATACCCCAGGAAGAGGGAATTGCCTGTGCAAAGACTGAAGTGGGGATGTGTCTGGCACATACAAAGGGATAGTAAGGCGGCCAGCATGGCAGGAATAGTGTACTAGGAGGAGGGTAGTAGGAGATAAGGTGGAGAGGTAATGCATGCCAGATCGTATAGATTTCTAGGCCACTGTAAAGGGTTTTTTTCTCTAACTCAGGATTTCTCAATCTTGACATTATTGACATTTGACCAGGTAACTCTGTTTTGAAGTTGCTCTATACATTGTAGGGTGTTGAGTAGCATCCCTGGCCTCTACCCATTAGATGCCAGTGAGTGGCACCCTCCCTCCAATTGTGACAACCAAAAATGTCTCCAAACACTGCAGATGTGCCTTGGGAAAGGTGAATCACCTCTAATTGGAAACCACTGCTCTCAGTGAAATGGGGACACAGTGCAGTTTTGGGAGCACAAAAGGGGCACCATCTGATTTATTTTTTTAAAAGATCATTCAGGCTGCCCTACTGGAAATCAACTGGGATGGGAAGCAAGAAGGGAGCAGGGAGATCATTCAGGAAAATCCAGGGTCTTGGAACAAAGGATATCTGGGACGCCTGGGTGGCTCAGCGGTTGAGCTTCTACCTTCAGCTCGGGTCATGATCATGGGGTCCTGGGATCAGGTCCCACATTGGGCTCCCCCAGGGAGCCTATCTTCTTCTTCTGCCTATGTCTCTGCCTCTCTCTGTATGTCTCTCATGAATAAATAAATAAAATCTTAAAAAAAAGAAAAGATGTCATAATGGAGGTGGTGAGAAGTGCCTGGGTGTTGGCTATATCTTGGAGAGACTGCCAGGGTGATGAGAAAGAAAGGAGTCAAGGATAGCTAGAAGATTCTCGACCTAATCAACTGGTAGGATGGGGTTGCCATGAACCAAGAGGAGGACCACAGTGTGCAGTAAAGGTTTTGGGTGGGACATCAGTAGCTCAGATTTGGGCATGTGGGGCAGCCCAGGTGGCTCAGTGGTTTAGCGCTGCCTACGCCCAGGACGTGATCCTGGAGACCTGGGATCGAGTCCCATGTTGGGCTCCCTGCATGGAGACTGCTTCTCCCTCTGCCTGTCTCTGCCTCTCTCTTTCTTTCTCTGTGTCTCTCATGAATGAATAGATGGAATCTTAATTAAAAAAAAAAAAAGATTTGGGCATGTGAGTTTGAGATGAAATTCCAGTAATCCAAGTGAGACAATATGAAACTCTGACCCAGGAGAATAACAGTAGTAATGTACCACAGCTCTTTGTATTCAAGAGATTATCATTTTGGTGAAAAACACAAGATTTGGCACTCAACCAGAAGAGAGAAGAGGGAGGAAAGTGAAGAAGGCCCTGTGACTTTATGAATGGATGATGCTGGTGGTAGAATGAGGATGAATGCCTGAAGAGAGAAACAAGCTGGCAAAAGGAGCAAGTGGGAAGGAAAAGATGACAGTCTTTCTGCTAATCCTATGGATTAGAGGTCCAAGGGGGCAGTGGGAGGAAAAGTCTAGAAGAGTTGCCAGGGCAGCTCTGCTGCTCAGGAGAGATCACAAGGCTAGAGAGAGATGGAAAATCCTCACCTCTTCCCCAAGGAGTAGCAGGTGTATAGAGGGAGACTGACAAAATGGAGTAAGGCGGCCAAGAGACAGAAGGAGCAGTCAGAGACAATCAAGGAAGGAATAGAGCATGGAAGGTCAGCAGTGAGGAAGGTTCGAGGAAAATCCCAATAAACAGAAACTCAATTTAGCTAATGCTAGGCTATAATACCTATAGTAAGACATGAGGTTATTTACACTAAAGCCTAAAGCCAATCCACTCTGTTACATTAAAATTATAATTTATTGGTAGGTGGTTATTTAAATGTACCTATGGATCTCATAAAACCTAAGCTTGTAAAACCACAAATAATATTTACCAAACATTATCCATAACAATGAACTACTAGCATACATTACAAAATTTCACAGAAAATTTCCTTACTTAAGTTTGTCTTTAAGATGGGACTGTAGCCTGGATGGGTCTCATGAGTGCTAAGCCTTTTGTACTGTATGCCTTTGCTATCATTGATTATTTATATATGTCCTTGGCTTTTACTAACATGTCCTTTATCTGCTGTTTTGCAGACAGAAATGTGTGAAAAAAGAAAAATTCTAAAAGCCTTTAAAGAATCATTCATAAATTATGTATTCATTAAATGACAGATGGAGCTGACCATTGAACAACACAGCTGCACTTATATGTGGGTTTTTTTCCCCAATTAATACAGTATAGTACTGTAAATGTATTTTCTCTTCCCATGATTTTATTTTTTTTTAAGAGTTTATTTATTTATTCATGAGAGACACAGAGAGAGAGAGGCAGAGATACAGGCAGAGGGAGAAGCAGGCTCCATGCAGGGATCCTGACGTGGGACTCGATCCTGGGTCTCCAGGATCAGGCCCTGGGCTGAAGGCAGCGCTAAACCGCTGAGCCACCCGGGCTGCCCTTCCCATGATTTTCTTAATCATATTTTTTTTTCTCTCGCTTACTGTATTGTAAGAATATAGTATATAATACATATAACATACAAAACAGGTGATAACTGATTATGTTATTGGTAAGGCTTTTGATCAACAGCAGGCTATTAGTAGTTATGTGTTGGGGCAATCAGGTTTTAGGTAGAGTTTCAACTGGGCAGGGGGTCAGTGCCCCTAATCCTGTGCTGTTCAAGGGTCAACTGTAGTTTGCACTCTGCCCAATTAAACCATTTATATGTATGCAAAACAGATGGGAAAAAAGTACTCTAACCAAAGGTTACAATCACATTGAAAAAAATTCCTTGATTCTGATCAGACTGTCCATTTTCTCACCTCCTGAGCTCAAAGGAAGCCAGTCTTTTGCAATGCCCTGAAATGTAAACGAGAGGTTATGCTGTCAGGTCCCAACTCAGAAAGTTGAGCTTCTTCCTCTCACCTACTTCTTCCTGAAGACCATGATCCCAATCTGGGGTTGCCAGAGGTTTCAAAATACATTTGTAGTAACTGTTTTGTGTGCTGCAACTAAGTGCCCCAGTGCTGCCAGTGAGATGAAATGAATTTTCCTCCTCCCACCAGATTTCCAAAATATTCAAGTTCACTCATTCACTCACAATTCACTCAATCTTTATTGAGTCCCAGTGGTGAGTGGTCACAACGTTTTGCTTGGCTCCAGGGAGAACAGGGCAGGCGTGTACAGGCCCAGAGAATGGTGCCCTTGCTGATCCTGGCCTTTCAGGGAATTTCAATGCTGGTTCTGACAATAAAAATTATCTGAGAAAGGCCCCAGGTAGCAGAAAGTTTTTCCAACATATCCATGAACAGGGACCATTTTGACTGGTGTGCAGAGGCAGATAAGGGGTAGGGTCTGGTGCAGCTTCCCTCATGAGGGAAATCTGGCTACTCCACACTTATTGCAGCAAGGTTTTTAGTAGGAGAGAGGACATGGCCAGATTAGCAGTAAAGGATGAAGAAGGAGAAGCAGAAAGCAATGTAGTTTTCAGTGGTTAGGAGAGAACAGGTTCTAACCCAGTTAAGGTGTACACATTAACTTCTTGTATTTCTCAAACTTTCCCTGGGAAAATACAGAAGAGGGGAGGGCACTTACATTCATATTAAGGAGCTGCCACCAGCCTTAAGGTAGTAGCATTTAATACCGAATGCGACAAAGACTCTTAATTATTAAAAATGTTTGTACTTCAGCGGTTCTCCTTCAGTTCTGGGGCGGGGCACAGAACAAAAAGGCCAGAAGTAATTGCGGAATAGAAAAGGCTCAGATTTGTCCACGTGACATAGCTGTGATGCTGCTCCCCTGGCTTGGAGGTGGCTGTGACTCTGTCCATAGACCCTGGTACAGTCGGGGGCGGGGGATGGGGGGAATACAATCCAGAGCCAAGTTAGTCCCAGCTTGTCGCGCCTCGGTTGTTGTCGCCGAACTGCAGTATCCGATTTTGTAGCCTTTACTCCTGTGTCCAGAGGACTGGAGTTTTTTGAGTTAATTCGCATCCAACCACTCCTGGTAACACCCCCTCTTAGGGAACTGCCCTCACGCACGGGACACCCCCCTCCCCCGCCAAATTCCCTCAGACAGCTGTTCCCCGACAAGTGCAATGGCACCCTAAGGAAGGTGCAGCCACCCGGTGGGTGACTCCCACAGTAGAAGGGGGTTGCGGGGCGGGGTGGGGGAGAGCGACGCCGCGCCGAGACCCCCGCAACACTCGCAGGACCAACAGCTGTGCGCTCAGGCCTGGCGGGGCGAGGCGGCGGGGCGTGAGGACGGTCCCGGCCCTCCCTGAGCCCGCATGTCCCCGCTGTGGCCGCCACCCCAGTCGGCCACCGGCCCTTACCTTAGAGTTTCGCCGGAGCGCGAACCTCGGCAGCTAGCTGGAGCCCGGGACCCGCCGCAACTGCGCGGGGCCATCATAGCCACGCCCCGTCTTCACGCCCCACAGCCCAGGCCACGCCCCTCCCCTCCGAGCCTCCCCTCTTGGGGCCGGGACCACGCCCCCTCGCGTCCTTTCGCGCCGCCCTGGCCACGCCCCTCCAGGCCCTACGGTCCGTGGCCGAGGCCGGGCCGCGCCCCTCCCGTCGCAGCCACGCCTCCTCGCCCGGGCCACGCCCCCGGGCTCCTCCCCCCCCCCCCCCCCCCCCCCCCCCCGGCCGGCTGGGCTTGCTGCGGGGATCCCGGGTCGCGTGGGCGGCCTCCCTAGTCTCTAGAGAAACCCTCCCGGGTCTGGGAACTGAGCGCCGGCGACATTTTGTCCGGTGAAATCAGACTGCAGGCTTAAGAGCCTCGTCTAGAGAATGACTTTCCTCGGGTTTCTCCCATTTCCAAACATCAATACTGAAGGTACTGAGAGCAGGTGGCTCAGGAGGGAAACACAAACATTGGACGAGTCCCACAACTGTGTCCCTTCCTGTTGTTTTCATGTCCGCTTTACCCGAGTTTCTTGCGGCCAGTTTCCATGTCCGATCTCCAATTTGGAGCTGCTCCTTCCAGGCAGTTTTCACATCCTCTAAACCAGAACGATGGACCAATGTTCCTTCTAGTCCCTCAGCCAACCTTAAGTGCTACACAGAAGAGTGGAGTAAACACAACTCCTGTATTTCCTGATACACCCTTCAGAGGCCCTGGCTTGAGCGCCCAGTGAGCTCTGGCTGTCGCCAGAGCTCCAGGCCTGTGGAGACACCGCCACACTGACACTGAAACTCTGGTTGCAGCCCTGTGTGCACCCTGACATCACTCTGCTAGCCTTATTCTCTCCACTTACAACTCTAGGTTCACAAGAGAAATATGAAGCTTATAACCAGCTTTTCTACCCCAGTGCAGAAATCTCTGATTCACTCATTCATTTATTCAAATCCTATTTTTTGAGTACATGCTCCCCTAATAAAGAAGATAACCTTCAAGGAGCTTATAGTCTAAAGTTGTCCCAAGCTGGGTTTGGATGTGACAAGAAATGATGAGAAAGAGAAGGTGTAGCAAGGGATCGATAGGTGCAAAAGCATTTGGTAAGCACATGTCTTCCTGATTTGATTCGTAGGAATTTTTTGGGGTAGCAAACATAGGAAGTCAGTTTTGTAGGACTTAGTACACTTCTTCACACTATAAATTCTCAATCAATATTCACTGAATACTTAACCCTTTTCACATGTGTGGAAACATAACATTTCTTTGCTCTCAGCAGTAAGATTTGCTACATTTATTTCTTCATATGCCAGGGATACATATTTTATGATAGCATATTTAGTTACTTTTTCTTTTCTTTCCACTCCATTCTATTTCTGGCTTGAAGATAGTGGAAATATTTAAAATGCTACGCTACAAAGAACACAGAGAAAAGAACAACTTTTAACAAAACAGTCCTATTAAGGTCATCCAGAACCCTAAGAACCCTGCCTCATTTATAAAATGTTTCAACTGTCACTCATTTTTGCCTAAAAAAATGAACTCACCGAAACTGGCTCAAATACAGCCTGTATAAACTACTGAGCTGATTTCTATAGTGAGTTCTACGTCACCTTCCTCCACAAATAATCTGAGGCAGCTTATTAAAATATTGACATTACTGGATAAAACAAATAGCTGAAGGAGCCAGGGAAAGGGGAACTTAATGTAAGGAAAATAAAGCAGCCAACGATAAGATTAGCATTTCAGTATACAGGCCACCAGATCCAGAACAGTTGTTTAATTTGGGACAAAGATTTGCCCCTAAGCTTTTGAACAGCATCAGAAACAAAGAAATACCGAACGTTTTAAGGTTTTCCAGTGTTCTTAAGATAAAATCAATCTTTTAGATATTTTTAGAAACACATTTTTTCTTGAATTTTAGCCCTGAGAAAAATCCTGTTTTCTCATATAGAGAGGATGTAGTGAGCTAAGTGGGAAATAAGTGTTGTGAGGAGTTAAACACAGGTCCTCTCAATGTAAGCTGTTGGCACAAACCCAAAGCACACCGTTTTAAATCAATTCTATGAGCCATCAAAACTTTTCTGTTTATCCAAGTATGCAGGCCAATAGGTTTCAACTCATATGTCAAGTTTGAGGTGTTTGTCGGGGCTTCCCGAATAACTGTGTTGAGCTTTGTAGCTTTCTCTAGGCTTGGAAGGAAAAAGTTCTGTGACTAATTAGCAAAGTCTGTCATGGGTGCGGGCTGGATGAGTGGCTGCATGCAAAAACCTATCTGACAGCTTCGATTTGCAGAAATAGAGGTCTCTGCATGCAGAACTTTTGTGTAGTAGTCACTCCAAGTCAACAATTCTCATTATAGGACTTTTGATAAATATCCAACAGTGGAGTTCGTTATCCTTTCTCTCTCTCTCTCTCTTTTTTTTTTTAAGATTTTATTTATTTATTCATGAGAGACAGAGAGGGAGACAGAGGGGCAGAGACACAAGCAGAGGGAGAAGCAGGCTCCATGTAGGGAGCCCGATGTGGGACTCGATCCCGGGACTCCAGGATCAGGCCCTGGGCCAAAGGCAGGCACTAAACCACTGAGCCACCCAGGGATCCTTCGTTATCCTTTCTCAATCTCTCCCACCCACACCAGTCTCCCCTGTTCTTCCCTGTCTCAGCGCATTTCCTTTGCTGTTCCCATCATTTGGACCACTCTTTACTAGATTTATATGACTGATTTTTTTCTCAACATTCAGCTGTCAGCTAAAAGGTTGTCCCTTTAGAGCTGTCTTTCCCGACAACCACATCTGAAGTTGTATCCAGAGCCTCTCCATCTGCACTGAATGAACGTGAGGGTCACCTGGAGATCCTGTTACAATGCATATCTGACTCTGATTCTGGAGTGTGACCTGAGATTGTGCATTTCAAGCAATTGCTCTGGAGATGCAAACCTGATGTTCCACAAAACACGCTTTAAGTAGCCGCCCCATTTCTCTATCTCTGTTACATTATCTGTTTCATTTTCTTCATGGGGTGTCTCACAACGTGCAACTATTTATTTTCTGGTTTGTATATTGGATTGTTTGTGGGTTGGTTGTTTACTAAATGTAAATTCCCTAAGAGCTGGGACTTGGACCAGTTTGTTCGACTTTGTATTCCCAGCACTTAACACAGTACTGGCCCACTGGTAGGGGCTCCGTAAATATCGGTGAATAAGTGATGTTCAAGGTTCATTGATTTCTTCATCTCTTCAGTTCCTGCTTATTGAATACTTAACTGCTCATTTACATACCAGGAAATAGACTATAAAGGAAAAATGGCAGTGCTCCTCGAGTACCAGTTCAGGAACTGCTAGTTACTGGCCCAAGCGGAAATAAGAAACTTGAACCAGAATGTAAATCTGATATGTCATTAAACACAGTGCTCAGTTAAGAGGGCTTTTTTTCATGGCAAGGCTTTTTTGATGACAGAAGCAATGAGTTGCTTTTCCTCCCAGGGCAAGAAACTCTGGGGAGAAGGAAAGATTTTAAGCGATAACAGAGAATTATGGGAGAGACAAAGAATTTGGGGAGACTAGGTGTGATGCTTAATTTTCTGTTTCAACTTGGTCAGGCCATAATGTTTAGATATTCTGTCAACATTAGTCTAGATGTTACTATTAAAGTTTTTTTTTCTGGGGCCCTGGGGTGGGGGGTGAGATTAGCATTTGAATTGGTAGACTTTGAGTACAGCAGATTACTCTTCATATTGTGAGTGAGCCCCCAACCAATCAATTGAGAGCCTTAATAGAACAAAGCCTGACCTCCTCTGGAGGAATTTTGCCAGCCAACTGTTTGGACTCAATTCTACTCTGAGTCCCAGCCTGCAAGCTTACTGCAGATTTTGGACTTAACAACTCCATTATCATTTGACCCAATTCCTTAAAATCAATCTTCCTGTCTGTCTGTCTGTCTGTCTCTATATATACATATCTTGTTTATTTAGTTTTTCTGCAGAACTCTGACTAATACCCAAGCTATTACAGAAAAGACTGAGAGCTGGCCCCTTCACCTTGGCCTTGGCACCTGAACTCAGTCCTAGTCCACGGGATACTCCCTTGGCTTCTCCTCTGATCCTTCATGGCTATTCCCATTCCTCTTAAGTTAAGCCCCTCTACTCTGGCTGACTGGACTTTTCTTTTCTTTTTTTTTTTTTTTAATTTATTTATGATAGTCACAGAGAGAGAGAGAGAGGCAGAGACATAGGCAGAGGGAGAAGCAGCCTCCATGCACCGGGAGCCCGACGTGGGATTCGATCCCGGGTCTCCAGGTTAAGCTGACTGGACTTTTCTTACCCGAGCCTCTACCCATCCCTTCCCCCTGCCACACTCCTCCTTTTCCTAGTCAACCCTGGTGCTCCACCGTGGCCACCACAGCCTGGTAAAGCTCCTAACATTCCATCTAGGCCATGTCCTTTTCCTTCTTATTGCCACAAGCTAGGCCCTCTGATCAAAGTGGTGACCACACAGCTACTACCAGAGCCATGAACCCTGTACATCTAAATAGAGATGCCCACTACCAAGGCACCACAAAGAACCTTGGGAAACATACAATTAAAACAAAAAATGGGCAGCCCCGGTGGCTCAGTGGTTTAAGCGCCACCTTCAGTCCGGGGCGTGATCCTGCAGACCCGGGATCAAGTCCCACCGTAGGGCTCCCTGCATGGAGCCTGCTTCTCCCTCTGCCTGTGTCTCTGCCTCTCTGTGTCTTTCATGAATAAATAAATAAAATCTTTTAAAAAAATAAAAAAAAGGGATCCCTGGGTGGCTCAGTGGTTTAGCACCTGCCTTTGGGCTGGGGCGTGATCCTGGAGTCCCGGGATCGGGTCCCACATCGGGCTCTTTGCGTGGAGCCTGCTTCTCCCTCTGCCTCTCTCTCTGTGTCTCTCATGAATAAATAAATAAAATCTTTAAAAAAAAAATAAAAATAAAAATAAAAAAAAATAAAAAAAAATAAATAAAAAAAATATGGGGCACCTGGGTGGCTCAGTCCATTAAGCATCTGCCTTGGGCTCAGGTCATGATGTCAGGGGCCTGGGATCTGCTCAGCGTGGAGTCTGCTTCTCCCTCTCCCTCTCCTTCTATGCCCTCCCTCCCTCTCTCTCAAATAATTAAAAATCTTTATTAGGAAAACAGATAATACATGAAACAGAGAATTGTCATTAAGAACAGAAACATGTGAGATGCAGGCATTTTGAGAGAGAGAAGGAATTGTGGGAAAAACAAGGTACTGTGGGAGAGACTGAGAATTCACCCTTTGTGCTTGCCTGTCTTTTCTGCTTTGCCACCTTTGTTCCTCCATGACTACCATGCCTCCACCCGGCAGCCCACTTTTCCCACCCACTTTTCCCACTATGGCCATTCCTCAGATGGTTCCATGGCACCTTGCTCTCCATTCACAGCCACTCTGTGCTGCATCATTGCCATGCTCCCTGCCTAGGACCCACAGATAATTATAGGAAACATCAAATTAGAAGAGAATTCTGGGAGAGAAAGACAGTTGTTGGAGAGAATGAAGCATTTTGGGAGAGAACAGAGAATTCTGGGCAAAAACAGAATTGTGGGGAGACCTCTAGATGGCATAATTGTCGAAGAGCATGGAAGACTGGGAGAAAACAATCATGAGAGACATGAAGGATTGGGAAGAACATGGAGGATGGTTGTGGGAGACAACAAGAATTGTGGGAAAGACAGGAATTGTGGGAAAAACAAGGTATTTTGTGGGGGAAAAACAAACAATTCACCTCCTCCTGAAGTACTCATACCCTTACCCATGCCTCTCCTGCAAGACCACCCCTAACCTTCTGGCCATGCCCTCACACTATGACTCATGCCCTCTTTCCTAGGTTATGCGAATTTTACTCCTTCATGACCACACACCTCTATTGGGCAGGCCTCCTATGTTGGTAGGGGCTCCGTAAATATCGGTGAATAAGTGATGTTCAAGGTTCATTGATTTCTTCTTCATCTCTGATGCTTAATTTTATGTTCTTGTTCTTCTACCCAACTGTCCTGTATGGGCCATGCCTTTCATCTTCTGGCCATGCCTGTCTGAGTCATATCCCACCCTCCTAAGCCACGCTACTTCCAGCACCACAATGCCTTTCTTGCTGGGGCCACATGCAGTTTGACCATGATCACACCCCTGTGCTGTCATAGTTGTGCCTTTTACCTGCATGCTGGTAAGAATTGTAGGAAAGAACAACCAATGGATGGGTCAGTAAAGAAATTTAAAAAGAAGTCAAAAATATTTTGAGACAAAAAAATATTTTGAGATAAATGAGAATAGAAATACAACATGCCAAAATTTATGGGATGCAGCAAAAGCAGTTCTAAGAGGGAAGTTTATTTATTTATTTATTTTTAAATATTTTATTTATTTATTCATGAGAGACACAGAGAAAGGCAGAGACATAAGCAGAGGGAGAAGCAGGCTACATGCGGGAAGCCCGACGTGGGACTCGATCCTAGGACTCCAGGATCACGGCCTGAGCTGAAGGCAGACACTTAACCGCTGAGCCACCCAGGCGTTCCTAGAGGGAAGTTTAGACTGATAGATACCAACATTAAAAAATAACAAAAATCTCAAACACCCTAACTTTATACCTCACAGAACTAGAAAAAGAACAACAAATGAAGCCCAAATTTAATAGAAGGAAAGACAAAGAGAGAAGAAATAAATGAAACAGAGACTAACAAGATGATAGAAAAGATAAATAAAACTAAGAGCTGGCACATTGAAATGATAAATTGACAACTGAGGTAGACTCACCAAGAAAAGATGAGAGGGCTCAGGTAAATAAAATCAGAAATGAGAGAGGAGACAACACAACTGATACAATAGAAATACAATGAAAAAAATTAAAATAAAAAAATAAAAAGAAATTCAATGGATCAACAATTACATGTCAACAAATTGGACAACCTAGAATAAATGGATCAATTCCTAGAAACACCCGATCTTCCAAGACTGATGAAGAAACAGAAAATCTGAACAGATGGACTACTAGTGAGGAGACTGATTCAGTAAACAAAAGCCACCTCAACGACAAAAGTCCAGGACTAGATGGCTTCACTGATGAATTTTATCAAATATTCAAAGAAGAATTAGTATCTGTCCTTCTTAAATTCTTCCAAAATATTGAAGAGGAAGGAAACTTCCAAACTCATTTTACAAAGCCAGTATTACCCTGATACCAAAACCAGACAAGGACACCACAAGAAAAGAAAATTACAGACCAGTATTTCTGATGAACATAGATGCAAAAATTCTCAATAAAATTTAGCAAACCAAGTTCAACAGTACACTAAAAAATTATACACCATGATCAAGTGGGATTTATTCCAGGTATGCAAGGATGATTCAATATCCACAAATCAACAACATGATATACCACATTAACAAAATGAATAAAAATCACATGATCATCTCAATTGAAGCAAAAAAAAACACACACACACACAAAATTCAGCATCCATTTATGATAAAAACTTGCAACAAAGTGGGTATATAAGGAACATACTTCAATGTGATAAAAACCATATTTGACAAGCCCACAGCTAACATCATACTTAATGGTGAAAAACTGAAAGCTTTTCCTCTAAGATCAGGAACAAGACAAGGATGCCCACTCTCACCACTTTAATTCAACATCATATTGGAGATCCTAGCCAGAACTATTAGGCAAGAAAAAGAAATAAAAGGCATCCAAATTAGAAAGAAACAATTAGAACTGTTTGCAGATGGCATTTTATATGAAAGCTGTAAAGACTCTACCAAGGGGCAGCCCAGGTGGCTCAGCGGTTTAGCACTGCCTTCAGCACAGAGCATGATCCTGGAGACCTGGGATTGAGTCCCACATCAGGCTCCCTGCATGGAGCCTGCTTCTCTCTCTGCCTGTGTTTCTGCCTCTTTCTCCGTGTCTCTCATGAATAAATAAATAAAATCTTTTAAAAAATGCAAAAAAGACTCTACCAAGAAACTGGTAGAGTTAGTCAATGAATTCAGTAAAGTTGCAGGATACAAAATCAGTATACAAAAATCTGTTACATTTTTATAGATTAATAATGAACAATCAGAAAGAGAAATTTAAAAAAATCCAATTCATAATTGTATCAAAAAGAATAAAATACCTAGGAATAAATTTAACCAAGGAAGTAAAACACCTATACATGGAAAACTGTGAGATTGATGAAAGTAACAGAAGAAGACACAAATAAATAGAAAGAAGGGCACCTGGATGGCACAGCCAGTTAAGCATCCAACTGTTGGTTTTGGCTCAAGTTGTGATCTCAGAGCCATGAGATCAAGCCCCATGTCAGGCTTCATGCTCAGTGCAGAGTCTGCTTGGAACTCTCTCCCACTCCCTATGCCTATTTGGAAGAATTAATATTGCTATAAAGCAATATTATACTAAAAAAGCAATAAAGCAATCTATAGAGTCAATGCAGTCTCTATCAAGATTCCAATGGTGTTTTTTTTACAGAAATAGAACAAATAATCCTAAAATTCGTATTAAATCACAAAAAAAACCCAAATAGCCAATGCAACCTTGAGAACATAAAACAAAGCTGAAGGCATCACATGTCTTGATTTCAAGCTATATTGCAAAGCTATAATAATTACAACAGTATGATATTGGCATAAAAACAGACACATAGATCAATGGAACAAAATAGAGAGCCAAGAAATAAACATACATGTATATGGCCAAATAATTTGTGACAAAGGAGTCAAGAATATACAATGGGGAAAGGACAGTCTCTTTAATAAATGGTGTTGGGGTAAACTGGACAGCCACATGCAAAAGAATGAAATTAGACTACTGTCTCATACCATTCCCCCAAATTCAAAATGGCTTAAAGACTGGAATGTAAGACCTGAAACCATAAAAGTTCTAGAAGAAAGCATAGATGGTAAGCTCCTTGACATTGGTCTTGAGAATGATTTTTTTTATCTGACTCCAAAAGCAAAGACAAGAAAAGCAAAAATAAATAAGTGGGACTGTATCAAACTAAAAAGCTTCTGTACAACAAAGGAAACCATCAACCAAATGTAAAGGCAACCTACTGAATGGGAGAAAATATGTGCAAATCATAATCCGCTAAGCAGCTAATATACAAAATATATTTGAAAAACTCATACTATTCAATTGCAAAATAAACAAACAGACAATTTGATTTAAAAGTGGACAGAGGGGCAGCCCTGGTGGCGCAGCGGTTTGGCTCCACCTGCGGCCTGGGGTGTGATCCTGGAGACCCGGGATCGAGTCCTGCATCGGGCTCCCTGCATGGAGCCTGCTTCTCCCTCTGTCTGTGTCTCTGCCTCTCTCTCTCTGTGTCTATGAATAAATAAATAAAATCTTAAAAAAAAAATAAAAGTGGACAGAGGATCTGAATAGACATTTTTCCAAAGAAGAGATACAAATGGCCAACAGGTACATGAAAAGATGCTCAACATCACTCATCATCAGGGAAATGCAAATCAAAACCAAAATGAGATATCACCTCATGCCTGTCAGAATGGCAATTATCAAAAAGACAAGAAATTTCAAGTGTTGGTGAGGGTAAGGAGAAAAGAGAACCCTTGTGCACTGTTGGTGGGGATATAAGTTGGCGTAATTGCTATGGAAAACTGTATAGAATTCCTAAAAAAATTAGGAATAGAACTACCATATGATCCAGCAATTCCATTTCTGAGTGTTTATCCAAAGAAAACGAAAATACTAATTTTCAAAAAGATAAATGCACCCTCATGTTATCACAGCATTATGTACAACAGCCAAGTTAGGGAAAGAACTTAAGTGTCCACTGATGGGATTGAATGGATAAAAAATTATGATACATACATACGCACGCAAACACACACACAATGGAATACTATTTGACCACAAAAAAAGAATGAAATCCTGCCATTTGCACACATGGACCTTGAGGGCATTATGCTAAGTCATATAGAGGAAGATAAATACTGTACGATCTCATATGTGGAATTTAAAGAAACAGACAAGTGAGCTCATAGATATAGAGAACAGACTGTTGTTTGAGGTGAGGGAATGGGGTCAATGGGTATAAGCTTCTAGTTATAAAAAAATCATGGAAATGTACGCGTGGTGACTATAGTTAATAATACTGTATTGCATATATGAAAGTTGCCCATTATGAGAGTAGATCTTTAAAGTCCTTATTCTAAGAAAAAAATTTTATAACTATGTATGGGGGTAAATGTTAACTACTTATTGTGATGATCATTTTGCACTATATACAATTTTTTAATTTTTTATGTTATTTTATTTTTATTTATTTTTTTAAGATTTTATTTATTCATGAGAGACACAGAGACAGGCAGAGTCATAGGCAGAGGGAGAAGCAGGCTCTCCACAGGGAGCTCGATGCGGGACTCGATCCCAGGACCCTGGGATCATGACCCTGAGCGAAAGGCAGATGCTCAAACACTGAGCCCCCAGGTGCCCCCATATATACAAATATTAAATCATTATGTTGTACTCCCCAAACTAATATGTTATATGTCAATTATACCTCAATAAAAAAGGATGGTTAAAAAACAGGAATTGCAGGAGAGACATGGAATTAAGCAGAAATGTGGGAGAAACAAGAATTATGAGGGAGAAAGAAGCAGTATGGGAAAGAATGAAGCATTGTAGGGGAGAATGGAAGATTGTGGGTTATAATGGAGAACTGTGAGTGAGAACAAGGAATTCTGGGAGATATAGAGACTTGAGGAGGGATGAGGAATTGTGGGAAAGACAAGGTATTGTGGGATGTATAGATAAATGATCTCTTGCATTGCTCCCGACCTTCCTGCATGAGCAATATCCCTCCCATTATGGCTACACTCTTGTGGTCCATCTGGGCCACCCTTCTATTACGCTCCCTCACATCTCTCTGGTCTCTGGCTGTCGCCCCAACACTTTTCTGTAATTCTTTATGTCCATGCTTATCATTTCAAAGCCATGTCTCTGGACTCCACTGGGCCAATACTTCCTGTTCAGATCACACTCCTACCACTGGCGATTCCTTTCATTCACTCCTGGCTGCTTCCTACCTCCCAATACACTTATTTTTGGCTAGGCTAAGTCCTCCAAGCTCAGCTGTGAGCACACTTCTATCTAGGACCTTGCTTCTAATTCTCTGTTATAAATGAGCCTTCACCCAACTTGCCAGACACCTTCACTGAAGGTCATGTTTTTGTGACCCACCTGCACCATGTCCCTACCAGTCAGGCCATGACAAATGGGCTCAGTCCTAACACATTCCCTTCTGCATTCAACATTCCTCTCCCTCCAAGATCACTCCTCAGGCTGGCCTCTGTGTTAGTCAATGGTCACTCCCCTCCCATCATAGCTCTACCCCATTCACACGCACTGGTAATGCCCCTCTCATCCAGCCATGCCCCTCTCAATTGGGCTATCCCTTTGTTCTCTGCCCATGCCACATCCTTGCAACCTGCCATGGCCATGCCCATCCGGTTCCAGGAAAGCTAGGTACACTCTGTCTCAACCAACCCTACTGTGCGTGCCATACTTCCTTTGCTTCCCCACTGGCAAGACCTGGTCCCTGGTACCTCAGAGAGTGCCTGTGGGTGGGGAGTGCTGAGGTCCTGAGAAGCCTACTCAGGCCCCAGGGCTTGGTTCCAGTGGCATCTGTATAATGAAATGAGGGCATGGACCCATGATCCTTGTCTAAAATATAACTTTCCTCAGGTTTCTCCTAGCTCAAAACACCATGACTTGATGAGAAGCAATGTAGTCGTTCAGTGGGTGAACCCAGCTTGTAGATGGGTCACAGAACCATATTCCTCCCAGACAGTGTTCATGTCCATTAAATCTGTGTTCCTTCTAGCCAAGTTTCATGTTCTCTAATGTGACCCGGAAAACCTGTTCCTTCCAGTTCTTCAGCTGACCTTAAATGCTAGACAGATGCAGGGAGTAAGTAGCAACCCTGCATTTCCTGATATCTCCTCCCAAAGACCTTTCCTAGGCACCCAGGGTGCTCTGGCTGTCTAGGGACAGAACTGACATTACCCCACTTACACTGAAACTCCGGCTGCAGCCCTGTGCTCTGAGATCACTCTGCTAGCTTTGCTCCCTCCATTTACAACTCTGAGTCTGAAAGAAAAAAAAATGAAGAGGGTATATAAACCTTTTTTCCCCATCCAAAAGTCTCAGAATGAACACTCCTGGGGCCAAGGTCCTCTTCATTATCCATTCAGTCACTCATTCACTCAAACCATATTTATCAAGTACTATAGTTCAGTGACTGATGAGCCTCAAGGAGCTTATAGCCTGAAATTGTCCCAAGTTGGGTTTTGAAGATAAGAAATGACTGGAGAGTAAAGGAAGGTGTGTTATGGGAATTGATAGGTGGAAAAGGACTTGGTAATGCTAACGTTATTTTGTATACTGGGACTCACAAACTGGATGATGCTCCGGTGGCCTGGCCCACAGCACAAATCTAAACCTAAGTCAGCCTGCACTTATGGGAAATATCTGCCAGGGTGACCATGCCAGTCACGATCCTTCAGCTCTGTTTTAGCAAGCCTACCTTACTCTAGAAAATAGGACCCGCCAGCCTTATAAAGAAATCCTTGGCTTCCTAGCCAATTGTGCTCTGTTCCAGGACTGCCCCTACTAATGCTCTATGAAACTCCTCTTGCCTGAAATCCATGGGGAAAAATGCTCCCCTGCTTGTGAGGCACTATACTCCCTAATCCATGTATTGTTTTCCCTTGAATAAAGGACATCAAACTTGTTACTAAATTGTATTATTTTTGTCATTTGACAATAACGACAGGCCTACTTAATCTGATTAGCAGGAACATTTGGGGCAGAAAAACATAGGAAGCCACTTTAGTCATATTTACTAGGGCTCCTTTCTCGATGAATTCTCAATAAATCTTCACTGAATGTATATCCCTTTTTTAAAAAAAATATTTTATTTGTTTATTCATGAGACACACACACACAGAGAGAGAGAGAGAGAGAGAGAGAGAGGCAGAGACACAGGCAGAGGGAGAAGCAGGCTCCATGCAGGGAGCCTGATGTGGGACTCAATCCGGGGACTCCAGGATCAGGCCCTGGGCCAAAGGCGGTGCTAAACCACTGAGCCCCCCCACCCCACCCCGGGCTACCCACTGAGTTGCTTTTTATGTAGTTAGCAAGAGATTACTTCTTCCACAAATGATCTGAGGCAACTTATGAAAATATAGACAATGCTAGATAAACGAAATAGTTGAAGGAATCAAGGAAAGGGGAGCTGAAAAGAAAGAGAACAGTGCAGCTAGTGATAAGATAGATGAGCAAGTAGACAAGCAGTTAGATCCTGAACCTCCCCCTTGTGAGCACAGAGGAAAACGTCCTTGTTAAAGGCAGGCCAGAGATTTGACTATAAAACTGTGAATGCCCATTGAAAGAGAGAATGATAACCATTTTAAGGTTTTCCAGTGTTCATAACATAAAAGCTAGGGTTTTTCTTTGATTGATTTTGGGAAGTAAAGCTTTCTCAATCTTTAGTACCAAAAGAAATCCTGATTTCTCATAAAGATTATGTAGCGAGCTAAATGGGACATAGGTGTCATAAAGAATTGCACAGTTCCCCTTTCATGTAATTCATTGCTACAGTCACAAAGCACAATGCATGAAACCATACCCAAACTTTCCTGTTTAACTAAGTAAAGCACACAGGTCCTGAATGGTCTGGCCTAATCCATGGTACAATTTAGATTATTGTTCCCCAGGACGGCAAGTAGGTTTCAACCCACATTTCAACTCTGATCCATTCATAGTAGCTGCCTGAGTAATGTCTGGGAAGTTTCGCAGCTGAAGGAAGGAAAGAAGAAGGAAAACATTTTGTGATTGATCAACACTATGGGATGAGTGAGTGGCTGCAAGCAACAACCAATCCAGTATCTCCGATTCATAGGAATAGAGGTCTTTACAGTCTTCCAGAAACATTTCTCATTAAAGGGCTGCTGCTAACTATTCACACAGAAGAAAGTATAAGATCATTGTCGCTGGCCAAAACTTAAGGGCAGAAGCTTTGAGATATTCATTTATATGCTTTCTACATCAACTAGGAGGAGGGTGGTTTAAGATTCTGTTATTAAAATGAGAGCTTCCAGCCAAAGTGGTACATGGTCTGATGCCCCCTCTCCCTCGTTATGAAGGTTGGCAAAGGAAGTACATCTGGACAGCGCTAACGACCTCTGGGTAAACTCCTGCAGGCAGCCCAATAGGCAATCAAAGACTGAATCCTACTTCGTGCAAGGCTGTAAGATTTTAGCCTAGAAAAGCAAGCATTATGTGTCCAGACCATGAAAAACTTTCCGGGTAACATCTAAGAAGCAGTGTAAATAATTAAACCTCTAGGAGAAAATATCAGAAGGCTCCGTACCATCTCGCTTTTACTACATCAACCTCATGATTTATTGGTCTTCATTCACAGGATGAGACACACAGGCACTCATGCATTTCATTGAAGAAACTGTTTTTTAAATTCCACTTAAAATTCACTTTAAGAAGATGATGTTGGCAAAACTACGCTCGGTTTGTCTATTTTTTGTTTCCAAGCAGTAGTGATTCATTTTCATTGAAGTAAGACAATGTTAGCCTACGACAAATAAGTCAAAGTTCATTATGGTTATGGCTGTAAAATTAGCCTACAAAACTTTTTTTTTCTCAAAGATTTTTTTTATTTATTCATGAGAGACATAGAGAGAGAGAGAGGCAGAGACATAGGCAGAGGGAGAAGCAGGCTCCATGCAGGGAGCCCGATGTGGGACTTGATCCTGGGTCTCCAAGATCACGCCCTGGGCTGAAGGCTGCACTAAACCACTGAGCCACTGGGGCTGCCCTAGCCTACAAAACTTGATGAGCCTTTTAACTGTCACAGTTTCATAAGATTTTCTTGTCCTAAAAGGGAGCATAAAATATCAGGATGGAGACAAAAATATTCCAAAGCCTTATTTATGATAGATCCTGGAAACTGTTTTGTTTTTTCTGCCTAGGAATGAGAAAAAAAATGTATTGGGCTTCATAGAAATCAAGTTTATGATTAGGATTAGTCAATTCAATTGTGTTCAACAGATATTCCTGAGCCATTAGAAATACAAAAAATGAGGGACGCCTGGGTAGCTCAGGTTGAGTGTCTGCCTTTGGCTCAGGTTGTGATCCTGGGTCCTGGGATCGAGTCCCGCATTGGGCTCCCCACAGGAAGCCTGTGTCTCTGCCTCTCTCTCTGTGTCTCTCATGAAAAAATAAAATCTTTAAAATAAAAAAAAGAAATGCAAAAAGTGAAACAAATACAGTCCCTGTTCTCCAGGAAGTTTCAATTTTGTAGGACACAAAAGCAAATCACATTGGCAACACCTGCACATACAAATGTGAAATAAATACTATGAGAATGCAGGAAAGGGAGAGAATACAAAGTTAGCAGATTGGACAAGTCAGTCATAAAACTCAACCAAAAAAGCAAAAAAGAGGGGGGGAGGGGAATTTTCTCAAAGTAGTTCATTGAGATAGATCTGGAATAATGGCTAAGACGTTCATAGGTTAAAAAAAAGAAAAAAGAAAAGAAGGCTCACGGTGTTTAATTCAAGGAAGCAGGTGTGAAAACAAACGCATACGAAGGACAGAGGTGAGATGGGGCTGGGTGCAGGGACTGGAAGGTTGGAGGGCTCAGGAGGTGGGGCGGGGGGGCGGGGGCATCGGGGTAGATGCACCTGAAGAGCCAAGTTGGGTTCAGGTCTCTGAGGCCCAGGAGTTTGGACCACCTGCCACAGGCCCCGGGTGCTGATGAAGATTTCAGGGTGGCAATGCCTCCCCTGTAAGTGCCAGTGTGAAGGGTGTTGGAAGGTGGGCGCGGCATTCCAGGGCCCGGGCGCTGTCCAAGGTCCCGTCGGACTGGCGCCACCAGGCCTGAACAGCCAGGCAGGGCCTGGGAGGCTGCGGAGGCGGGAAGGCCGGGGCCCAGGGATTCGCAGGAGTGAAAGAAGCAGGCCAAGGGGACTTGGGAAGTCATCTGTCAGCCACGTGGGCCTCATGCCACCGTGTTCTGGACCTCCGTGATTGCGCCCGCCTGGAAGTGACACCTGGACTTAAGGGTACAGGAGATGTGGTTCAGGTGTACCCCTTCCACACCGTTCCAGGGGTTCACATTGGGAACAGATGGGAGAGGAGCAGCAAGGGGTGGAGCGGCTGCTAGCTCACCTGTAAAGCAGTTCCTGAACTCATGGAGCCGGGAGGGAAAAATATAACGTCACCAGTGTGGTCCCTGAAGAAGCTCCAAGAAGGACAGCTTCGTTGGGATGGCAGTGGGGGGGGGGGGGTGCAGCTGGTAGGAGATCAGACCCCGGGGGTGGTCCAGGGACCCTGGAACAAGATTGGGTTTGGAGCGCATGACTGGGCACCGGGGCCACAAGAAAGAGGTGAGCCCTCAGCTGCCTCCTACCTCATTGTCCTGAAGGTTGCTCATCTTTTCTGCGTCTCCAAGGGTGACACTTACTACACATACAGCTATGAGGTTTTCCTCAGCGTATGACATGTGACTTATTTATTTGTACATGTGAACAATAAAAGTAATGATCCCAATTTGTCAAGGTGTCATTGCCAAATATGGTCTCCAATATACTATATCCTAAGTTGCTGTTTCTGATATTGGCAAACTAGGAAGCAATATGTGATCCCTTACCCAAAAGCATCTGCGCAATGCAAGGGGCCCCATTAGGTTAAAACAGAGTTCCCTGGCCCTGGCACTAGTGACATTTAGGGTCAGATAACTCTTTGTTGTGGGGGGCTGTCCTGTGCATTGTAGGATATTTAGCAGCACCCCTGTCTCTACCCACCCATTAGAAGGCCATTGAAGTCCCCATCCCTGTCCCTCAGGGCCACACCTTAACAACCAGAAATGTCTCCAGACATTTCCAGATGTTCTTGGGGGAGGGGGTGCAAAATTGCCCCTGATTAAGAACCACTGAGTTAGGGATGCCTGGGTGGCTCAGCAGTTGAGCTTCTACCTTCGGCCCAGAGCGTGATCCTGGAGTCCCATAATCAAGTCCTGTATTGGGCTCCCTGCATGGAGCCTACTTCTCTCTCTGTTTGTGTCTCTGCTGCTCTCTCTCTGTGCCTCTCATGAATAAATAAATAAAATCTAAAAAAAAAACAAAAAAACACTGAGTTAAAATATAATAGGTTTGCATAAAAGCAAAAATCTTTTATCCCCGTATGTATCTTAACCTGATGACAGCTTGAAGAGAGTAGAATCATTTTATCACCTCTATAAGTATTCTGGAAATGTTGGGATATTTATTATAAGTCTCTTGAAATTGTTTATTATATACATACATCAATTTCATTCCAATTAAACGATGAAGAATCACACTTGATTAAAAATCTACAATTTCAGGGTACTTGGCTGTATCAGGGAAAAGTACTGGGAGTTTATGTATTTTCTGCAGTGCTACATTTATTTGAGTGGCTACGTTAAGAAAAGAGTGACCCGGTGGCACAGCGGTTTAGTGCCGCCTACAGCCTGGGGTGTGATCCTGGAGAGCCGGGATAGAGTCCCATGTCGGGCTCCTTGCATGGAGCCTGCTTCTCCCTCCGCCTGTGTCTCTGCACGCCCTCCCCCCCCATAAATAAATAAGTAAGTAAGTAAATAATAGATTAATTAATTAATTAATTTAAACAAAAAAGAAAAGAGTGACACTCCACCAAACAAAGACAGTTGGCCTAGAGGCACCTGGCTGGCTCAGTCAGTAGAGCATGCAACTCTTGATCTCAGGGTTATAAGTTTGAGCCTCATATTGCAAAGTAGATTACTTAAAAATAAAATCTTAAAAACATCTATGACTTCTATTGTAGAAAATTAGTGAGTGGTGCTAAATATAATTGAGACACTAGTTTAAAAAATGCAGCCTTTTTACCTTATGAGAGGTTTCCATACTCAGTGATTAAAGGTTTTATTTGATTTCTTTCAAAGTGTCACAGCCAGACACATTTCCCAAAAACCAATAAAAATGTGCAGGGGCACTTGGGTGGCTTAGTTGGTTGAGCCTCCGATGCTTGGTTTCGGCTCAGGTCATGATCTCCTTGGTCCTGGGACTGGGCCTTTGCAATGGGTTCCATGCTCATCAGGGAGTCTACTTGAAGATTCTCTCCCTCTGTTCCTCCCCCCCCCACCATGCTCACACACACTCTTTCTCTCTCTCAATCTCTCTCTCTAAAATAAATAAATAAATCTTTTAAAAATGTACAGAGTAAAAAATAATAATAAAATAAAAATGTACAGAGTAACATAATATTTTATTTTTATTTATTTTTTAAGTAGGCTCAATGCCCATCATGGAGTCCAACACAGGGCTTGAAATCACAACCCTGAGATCAAGACCTGAGCTGAGATCAAGAGGTGGATGCCTAACCAACTTAGCCACCCAGGCACACCAGAGTAACATCATATTTTAAATGGTTTCACAGTTTTCTGTAGTAGATTTAGTCCTATAGGTTTAATAAATTTCTGTTTGTGATAATTAAGTGGAATAATCAGGGTCAAAATTCAAAAAGGACATTGACCTCTACTACCTCTTGTTTAATTGCAAGTAAATGGAGTATACATATGCTCACATGCTTTTTACAGAGCTATGAACTTTTAAAAGTTATCTTGCATGAATTAAATGAATGATAGATACATATGTCTGCTTTCCATGTGATTTCTTTTTTTAATTTTTTTTATTTATTCATGAGAGACACAGAGAGAGAGAGAGGCAGAGACACAGGCAGAGGGAGAAGCAGGCTCCATGCAGGGAGCCCAACGTGGGACTCGATCCTGGGTCAGCAGGATCACGCCCTGGGCTGAAGGCAGGCACTAAACTACTGAGCCACCCGGGCTGCCCTCCATGTGATTTCATATTTAATTTACCCTCCAGGGCAGTAGATCAATGTTATGTATGAGAAACTGCTTTTCAATAGTGTTGTGGAGTATGAAAATACACAGAAAAATCAGTTTCTTTTTCCTGTCTTAAGAGAAACAGTGCCTTCTGTATTGCTCATTGCAACAGTAACCTCAACTTTTTATCTTTGTTCTCTAAACTCCAAACATTGGCAGTAAATAGTAACATATTCAGAATGATTGAAACTGCTTTGTCATCATTATCACTGTTATTGATAGGTTATTGGGCTTATATGTGGAACTGCTCAAATGAGCATTGTATGAAGCAAATTACATAAAGATGACTCCTTTGAAAGTTCACTACTTAAAACTTGTACATAGTAAATTTGTGCAAGATATTAAAAGTTATAAGAAAGTAGAGATAGTATTTGAGAGGCAATAATCCTAGTGTCCAGTTCCGTTTTCCATCTATTTTATTGAGATCTCCATGATGCTATTTATCTTTTTTTAAGATTTTATTCATTTATTCATGAGAGACACACAGAGAGAGGCAGGGACAGAGGGAGAAGGAGGGAGAGGCAGAGGGAGAAGCAGGCTCCCCGGGGGGAGCCTGATGCAGGACTCAATCCTGGAAGCCCAGGATCACACTCTGAGCCGAAGGGAGATACCTCAACCACTGAGCCACTCAGGCATCCCTCTATAACACTATTTAACAATTAATTTATTTTTAGTACTTTCTATGTAATATGTGACTTATGGTGTCTTTGGATTTGAAATCAAGTTATGAACAGTGTCTCATATTTGTCACTTGAGCTTTTGTCTTTCTATTCACCTGACTGGACCTATAAAAGTTGACATTTTGAATCATGACATTTTGGGCTGCACATCTGACATTGTCTTTTGTTGTTGTTAAACAAATCCAAACATAAGAGTACATCAGTGCATAGTCAGAAATTTGCTTTATCTTGACATAAAAATCTTACTACCTTAAGAAATTGTATATTTCATAGCTATTTAATATTATGATAAATCTGCTTTATTTTTTTTTAAGATTTATTTATTTATTTTATGATAGACATAGAGAGAGAGAGAGAGGCAGAGACACAGGAGGAGGGAGAAGCAGGCTCCATGCCGGGAGCCCGACGCAGGACTTGATCCCAGGACTCCAGGATCGTGCCATGGGCCAAAGGCAGGTGCCAAACCGCTGAGCCACCCAGGGATCCCCGATAAATCTGCTTTAAAACAATATGAAAGTCATCTATATTGCTTTTATTGTAAAAAAGGAAATTTGCCCTATGAGCACAGTATTCATTTGTGATTCATTTTAAAAGAATATTGTTAAAAAAATAAGAATATTGTTAGATGCTTATTTGAAGTTATGAATGAAATATCTTTGGATATTAGTGGGTAAATTGTACAGACTTCCTCTTATAAATTCTAAGATTAAAAATGTATCAATGTACTTCAGATTAATAAGAATGCTATTTAAAATAAGATATATACACATATATATTTAGTTAAATTTGAAAGGAACTTAGAAATGTACAAAACATTTCATCCTTTTCTAATTACTGAGTTACAGAAAAAATTAAAACTATAACTATTTTGAAAATGAATAATAATGAAATCACTGTACGTCTACACTTCTTATGTCACATGGCCAAAGAAATAGGAGGAAAATTCACAGCCACAGATATTTTCATTATTAACTAAGACTAAAAATAAATGAGCTTACTTACTAGTCAATTCAAGAGTTACAAACAGGGATGCCTGGATGGCTCAGTGGTTGAGTGCCTGCCTTGGCCCAGCAGGTGATCCTGGAGTTCTGGGATTGAGTCCCACATCAGGCTCCCTGCATGGAGCCTGCCTCTCTCTGTACCTGTGCCTCTGCCTCTCTCTCTCTCTGTGTCTTTCATGAATGACTAAATAAAATCTTTTTTTTTTAAGTTACAAACAGAACAACAAAACAAGTATAACAACTAGAAGAAGGACTTGATAAATATAAATAAGATGGATAAATCAGAACACAGAAAGAATAGAAAAAAAAAATCTAAGAACATGTTCTTTGAAAAAACAATACCAAAGAAATAGCAAAATTTCTGGCAAGTCTAATGGAAAATAAGAAAAAATTAATGTATTCACTAGCAAATATATAAAACATGGAAACAAATATAGATTTTTTGGGGAAATAGTCTATACAGCTAATGAAAATACTGGAAAATCTGAATGAATGAAATGACTTTCTCAGAAACTGTAGGGAATCTAAATGGACTCAGAAAGAAGTATTAAATCTGAAATAACTAAACAATGGAAGGAATGGAGTTTTCAAAGAACTTGCCCCAAAAATGCATGGTCCAGATTATTTACCTGTAAATTTTTTATTTTTATGCTTTTCAAATATTTCACTTAAAAAAAAAAAGATTGGGATCCCTGGGTGGCGCAGCGGTTTGGCGCCTGCCTTTGGCCCAGGGCGCGATCCTGGAGACCCGGGATCGAATCCCACATCGGGCTCCCGGTGCATGGAGCCTGCTTCTCCCTCTGCCTGTGTCTCTGCCTCTCTCTCTCTCTTTCTCTCTCTCTCTGTGTGACTATCATAAATAAATAAAAAAAATTAAAAAAAAAAGATTTTATTTATTTATTCATGAGATACACACACAGAGAGAGGCAGAGACAGGCAGAGGGAGAAGCAGGCTCCCTGCAGGGAGCCCAATGCGGAACTCGATTCCAGGACCCTGGGATCACAACCTGAGCCAAAGGCAGACACTCAACAACTGAGCCACCCAGTTGCCCCTTGAATATTTCTCTTCTTTTCTTTTCTTTTCTTTCTTTTCTTTTCTTTTCTTTCTTTCTTTTCTTTTCTTTCTTTTCTTTTTTAAGATTTTATTTATTTATTCATGAGAGACACAGAGAGAAAGAGAGGCAGAGATACAGGCAGAGGGAGAAGCAGACTCCGTGCAGAGAGCCCGACATGGGACTCGATCCCAGGTCTCCAGGATCACACCCTGGGCTGAAGGCGGCGCCAAACCGCTGAGCCACCTGAGCTGCCCCTCCTTGAATATTTCTATACACAGAAAATGTTGGAAATATCTTTGCACGATTTTCAAGGTGATATTATAATGACAAAAAAAGAGAATCTTCAAGATTTAGCACCTGAAAAGGAGCCCACATGCTATTCTTCTTATGAAAATAGGTCTAAACATCTGAGGGGAAAAAGTAGCAAAATAAGTCCAGTAGCATGTTAAAAATAAACAAACTGAGTTTATAGAAGGATTGGATCAATGTAAAGAAATGTATTAGTATAATGCACCAACTGGTAGAAACCCAATGATTATACTGATACTGAGAAGGCAATTGATAAAGCTCAACATTGATTATTGATAAAAAGAATTTTTAGTAAGCTAGAGATACATTATATTTAAAATGACTCACAAGATCCTGTGGAAGAAGACAAGGGTCCATGTTTTTCCCACCATTACATCAGCCCATTCTGATAGTGTCACTACAATGAGACAAAACAAGAACATCGCATCATCGGCTCGGTATTATTGTTGAAAAGTAAAAGAAAGAATTTGAAGTATGTTTACATAATATGAAATATAGGATTGCTTTCCAGGAAAATTACATATCATAAATTAATTTTTTAAAAATATTTTATTTATTTATTCATGAGAAGCACAGAGAGACAGAGTGGGGCAGAGACACAGGCAGAGGGAGAAGCAGGCTCCGTGCAGGGACCCCGACGTGGGACTCGATCCTGGGTCTCCAGGTTCATGCCCTGGGCCAAAGGCAGCACTAAACCTCTGAGCCACCCGGGCTGCCCAAAATTATATATCAAATTGAAGGGAAGAGGGGCACCTGGGTGGCTCTGTCGATTAAGCCTCTGCCTTTGGCTCAGGTCATGATCCCGGGGTCCTGGGATGGAGTCCTGCATTGGACTCCCTGCTCAGCAGAGAGCCTGCTTCTCCCTCTCCCTCGGCCCTTCCCCTGCTCATGCGCGCTCTCTCATGTTCTCTGTCTCTCTCTCATCTTTAAAAAAAAAAAAAGATGTCATTTATTTATTCATGAGAGACACACAGAGAAAGGCAGAGACATAGGCAGAGGGAGAAGCAGGCCCCATGCAGGGAGCCTGATGTGGGACTGGATCCAGAGACCCTGGGATCACACCCTGAGCTGAAGGCAGCCCCTTAACTGCTGAGCCACCCAGGCATCCCAAATAAAATCTTAAAAAAAAAAAAAAAACAAATTGAAGGGGTGAACTAATAACTGACAAAGGATGTGCAAACACAAAAAATTTGAGAAAAATGAACACTTTGGCACAAAAAAGGGCCAAGGATCAAATAAGCAATTTACAAGAAATATAAATGGCTGTTCAATATGTAAAACGTTCCCCTTTACATGAAACAAAGAATTGCAAATCAAAGCAGTATTCATACACTGCTATTCCGTGTGTACTGCCAGAAGATTTTTGAGGACCATGGTATCTGGTGCAGGATGCTGGAAAATGAACATGCTTATGCTGCAGAAAATATGTACACTGATATAATACTTTTGAAAAAGAAATTAGCATGTATCAAAATTTTACAGTTTTGCATAACTTTGAACCCCAGAATTTAAATTTTAAGATTTTATACTGAAGGTATTGTTACAAATGAGCAGAAAATTGCTAGCCTCCAGAATATTTATCACAGTATTTTTATTACAGTAAAAAAAAGAAAATTAGTTTTAAAAGCATGTGATTATGCCCATAAAATGAACACATTAGGCAATCATTAAAACTTTATCATAGAGGAACATTTAATGATGTGGAAATACATTCAAAATATACTATGAAGTTCAAGGGAGAAGATGACAAAGTTTCATAATAGTGCAATCCCGGTGTTTTACTGAGATATAATCAATGTATAGCTGTGTGTAAATTTAAGGTGTATCATGTAGTGATTTGATACATTGATATATTGCAATATAGCATTAGCTAAAACCTCTGTCATGTCACATAATTGTCATTTCTTTTTTGTGGTGAAAACAAGATCTAGTCTCTTAGCAACTTTGAAGTTGACAATATACTATTATTGACTATAACCACTACACTGTACATTAGATCTTCAGAACTTATTTATGTTCCACTGGCAAGGCTGTACCCTTACACAACATTTGCCCATTCCCTCAATTTTCCTAACCCCAGCCCTTGGTACCTACAGTTCTACTTCCAGTTATTTAGTAAGAAGAAACCTATCTGTATTTATGCACACACACACACACACATACACACACACTCAAAGAAAGACCAAGAAAAATATGTTCCAAATATTTAGAAAAACATTAACAATGGTCAGTGATGCTGATGGAATTACAAGTGGTTTCTACCTTTCTCTTTTGCCTTCTCTGTTATTTTCTTTTCTTTTTTTTTTAATTTTTATTTATTTATGATAGTCACACAGAGAGAGAGAGAGGCAGAGACATAGGCAGAGGGAGAAGCAGGCTCCATGCACCAGGAGCCCGACGTGGGATTCGATCCTGGGTCTCCAGGATCGCGCCCTGGGCCAAAGGCAGGCGCCAAACCGCTGCGCCACCCAGGAATCCCTGTTATTTTCTTTTTTTTAAAAAAATTTTTATTTATTCATGACAGACAGACAGAGAGAGGCAGAGACACACAGGCAGAAGGAGAAGCAGGCTCCATCAAGGAGCCCCCCCTCCCACCCATGTGGGACTCCGTCCCCGGACTCCAGATCACACCCTAGGCCGAAGGCAGGTGCTAAACCACTGGGCCACCCAGGGATCCCCCGTCTCCGTTATTTTCTATAAAGGACTTGCATTGTTCTTTTCTTTACCTTTAAAAAATGATACAACAAACATTGGGAAATCATAATTCAAAAGGGAAGATATTTTATTCTTTTCCCAAAATGGCTTAATTCAGCATTTTACTGTCTTCAATCCTAGTCACATAACTGATTAAGCAAGAGCAAAAGAGAAACGTTTGATATGTTTATGAAGTTTAAGGCTAAAGGGAGAGCGAATCACATTTGTCTTTAACATGGCTTTTTTCTCTGATGCAAATAATTAGCTTTGTTATAATCTCCAACTACTGGCTTTTGCTTCCCATGAGGACTTTATCTAGTCTAACATTTCCCAAAATAACTTCATCTAGTCTGACTTCGTTTTCAGGGGTAAATTATGTGAGCTCTCCCTTCTGGGAAATTCCCATTTCACCTAATAGTGAAATTGCTAGAATGATGGGCCTAAGTTTTGGCCACCTCTCCCTCTAATCCAACTTTTCCTGACCCTGTACCCTTGCCACCAAGATGAGGGAGAGGAAAGAAGCTTCCTCAGGTGGACTTACCGAACAGAAATGGGTCCTCTCTGCTAAAATATCACCCATCTAGGAGGGGGAAATGACAGGACTCTCAAAGTGTTGCAGAAGTGTAGTTGTTGGGCAGCCCTGGTGGCACAGCGGTTTAGCGCAACCTGCAGCCCAGGGGGTGATCCTGGAGACCCTGGATCGAGTCCCACGTCAGGCTCTCTGTATGATGCCTGCTTCTCCCTTTGCCTGTGTCTCTGCCTCTCTCTCTCTCTTTGTCTCTATGAATAAATAAATAAAAGTCTTTAAAAAAAAAAAAAAGAAGTGTAGTTGTTGATCTTTTTCTCACGGCTGCTTTGAAAATCCAAGTTTTCTATTTAACATCAGGGTCACCCAATCTCATTTTTTCCATTCTGGTTTTTAAGCAACAAGGTGGAATTTGGGGACTGAATTCAGGAAGAGGCAGTGTGGTAGAGAGGAAAGCCCTGACATCCACTGCCTGGGGGGGCTTGGCTTCTATTGGCATCCATAGAATGCCCACTAGGGGAGACTGTCTTCTGCTCATTATGGTAATCCTCAGAGCATCTCTGAGGCTTTGTTGCAATTTCAGTTTTGACCGATGATGACCAGTGAAGACCCAGTGCAGTTCAGTGTGGTGGAGACAGGGTTCAAGTGACACCCCTTCCCTTCCTCCCATTGCCACCAATGCCTTAAACACCGGATCCTCAGTTCCCTCATGTGTAAGATATTATAACAACAGCAACTGTGAAGGTGCCATGTTGAGGGTGAGAGAAATAATCCAGTAGATCTAGTTCATGGCAGGAAACTCTTAATGACTGTGTTCTAGCAGCACTGACTAATGTAGTTGCTAGTCACATGTTTCTTTTTTTTTTTAAGATCTTATTTATTACACACACACACACACACACACACACACACACACCACAAATAAGCAGAGCTGCAGGCAGAGGGAGAGGGAGAAGCAGACTCCCTGCTGAGCAGAGAGCCTGATGCGGGACTCAATCCAGGACCCTGGGATCACGACCTGAGCCAAAGGCAGATGCTTAACCAGCTGAGCCACCCAGGTGCCTCGATAGTCTACAGAAATTAATAGAACATTCCATTTCTCATCAGCACTAGCCCCCCTTTCAAGCGGTCAATAGCTACCTATGTCTGGTGGCTACCGTGTTGGATAGTGCAGATGTAGAACATTTGTATCATCACAGAATGCTCCATTGGACAGCACTGTTCTGTATCATGAACTTTGAATTTACACCACCACCAGAGCTTAGGGCTGACCAAAAGGATTCCCTTTGAAGTGGAAGCACTCCCCGGATGTTTATCTGTGCAGGTGAGAGTCAGGTGAGGCCCTTGGAAGGGCATCCTTTGTTCACCAGAGATAGAAAGGGGTGATGTTTGTTTTCCAAATTAAGATAGCCTATCTAGGAGCCAGCTATCTTAGCTCTGAAAAGATGGAAAGTTGGAGCGAAGGGAAACGTCTAGAGAGGGCTCTGTTCTTTCCACAGTGCCCTCAGCCCGGCAACGACAGGAGGGGCGGGAGAGGATTCTGGCTTTGAGTCAGCAGAGGAAACATTCTCTGGAGGTAGAGTTCAGAAAGGACAACTAATCTGTTTTCCAAATAGATTTTCGTAAATAACTGACAGGGGATGGGCTGCTTCTATCTCAGTATTAACCCAAATAATGGATTTTTTTTTAAAGATTGTATTTATCTATTCATGAGAGACACAGAGAGAGAGGCAGAGACACAGGCAGAGGGAGAAGCAGGCTCCTTGCAGGGAGCCCGATGTGGGACTAGATCCCAGGTCTCCAGGATCCCGACCTGAGTTGAAGGCAGATGTGAGGTGAAGGCAGACGCTTGACTGCTGGGCCACCCAGGCGTCCCATCAAATAATGGGGTTTAATCATGAAAACTTCTAGGGTGCTTGCTTGTTTCTCTGATATTCTAATCCGGATCACAGAATGGCTAAGGCAGCTTTAAGTGGAGGGCGGAGTTTGTTTTCTTTTTTCCTTTCTCTGTTTGCCTTGTATTTTCCACTCTGAAAGAACATTATGGCCTCATTTCCTGGTGACTACGATTCAAGTTGAACTCTGTGGAACAGGTATGTCACCTTGAAACTTGAAATTAGATTAAATTTTCAGTCGTCTGATTGGCAAGCCTTGGACTTAAAGAACTTGGCAACTTGCTAAATTTGCAGAAGCGTCACAGCTTAAACGTTGCGCCTCTGTTTTAGGAGTTCGGAAAACAACAATTAAATTACCTATGATGATTGATGTTAAAGTTTCCAGAGTATTTGGGGCTGATTTGTAGTTCTGTTTTCTGGTTATTGAAGTTGCATTAACTATTAGCACTTAGCACTGGATGGCGCAGTTTCTCATCACATGCTGTTCTTTCAGGGGCTCCGTAGTCACCTCTGTCTAGCAGCTGCCATACTTGACAGCACAGAGAGAGAACATTTCCATTACTGCAGAAAGTTTCATGAGATGGCACTGGTCTTTATCATTAACATTGATTTCATTAAAGGACCAGACATTAAGGCTGACCACAACCATTCCCTATGCAAGAACATGCTTTTCAAGTGAGCTTAGTATCAGACCAGCTTAGGGAGCTGAAGTGTAGGATTTCATGTCTACAAACTTAAGAAGCAAGACCGTTGTTAATCAGGAATCAACACAGACTCTATTTAGACAGGAAAGTCTTGTCAACAATGCTGTTATGGGGATAGGCTTGCTCGTGCAGATGAAAAAGGTAAACTCAGTGCAGCACATGCAAATAAAAGTGCTAGCTTGCTGTCCTTGGAGCATAAATTTATGTTGTCTTTTAGATTATGGGGGATATAATATGACCTGATATTCTGGGTTTTTTTCATTGCTTGCTCTTAAATTCAAGAGAGTGAGCTGGCTGGTGATACACAAGAGTTGGGTTTTGGTCACAGAGCAAAGAGTTAAGGTATTCAGATCAGAACAGGATCGACATAGTTCTAGAGGACATATCCTGCTAATGGAACCAGTTATCTTTGGGTAATTGTTAAAGGATTGAAAGCCTGTGCAATGGATGAAGCACACAGCCACTACAGCACTCAAAACATTTCAAAGAGATGGGCTCTGTGCATAAAAGGAATCAAGATGTACAATATAAGATAGGATAAGGAAAGAGTTACCAAAGCTAAACATATGTATACTCTATGCTCTGGAATTTCGCTCCTGGGTAAATCCTCAAGAAAAATAAAGCATATGGAAAATACATGGACAAGAATATTCATAGCAGCTTAGCTGCCTGCTGTGCATATACTTGGCTCATAATAAGTGCTCAATAAATGTGAAATTGGATTGAATCTTTAGATTTCATGTTTGGCTTCACAGATGAAGAGACACATACTAGTTGTACATATTTATTCATCAGTTTGGATTTCTAACCTACACTATGGGTTACTTTAAGCAAAGCCAATTTATTAACAATTTCCATTTCAATCTATTATTACTTTAATAAAATATCAGATTGAGCTCTTTGGGATAATTTTTTTCAAGTTTTTATTTAAATTCCAGTTAGTTAAAAAACAGTGTAATATCAGTTTCAGGTGTAGAATTTAGTGATTCATCACTTTCTATACAATAGCTGGTGCTCATCACCCTCCTTAATCGCCATCACCCATTTAACCCATCACCCCACCCACCTCCCCTCTGGTAACCATCAGTTTGTTTTCTATAGTTATGAGTCTGTTTTCTGATTTGCCCCCTTTTTTTCTCCCTATGTTCATCTGTTTTCTTTCTTAAATTCCACATATGAGTGAAATCATACGGTATTTGTCTTCTCTGACTTATTTGGCTCAGCATAATACACTCTAGCTCTATCCACATCACTGCAAATGGCAAGATTTCATTCATTTTTAAAAATATGTATTTATTTATTCATGAGAGAAAAATAGAGAGAGAGAGGCAGAGACACAGGCAGAGGGAGAAGTAGGCTCCACGCAGGAAGCCCGATGTGGGACTCGATCCCAGGTCTCCAGGATCACACCCTGGGCTGAAGGCAGCACTACACCGCTGAGCCACCCGGGCTGCCCCGATTTCATTCATTTTTTTGGCTGAGTAATATTCCATTGTCTATATATACCATATCTTCTTTATTCATCAGTCAATGGACATTTGGGCTCTTTCCATAATATGGCTGTTGTTTTTTTTTTTTAAGATTTTATTTATTTATTCATGAAAGACACAGAGGAGAGAGAGAGGCAGAGACATAGGCAGAGGAAGAAGCAGGCTCTATGCAGGGAGCCTGATGCGGGACTCAATCCCAAGTCTCCAGGATCAGGCCCTGGGCTGAAGACAGGCACTAAACCACTGAGCCACCCAGGGATTCCTTTGGCTATTGTTGATAATGCTACAAATGTTGGTGTGCACGTATGCCTTCAAATCAGTATTTTTGTATTCTTTGGGTAAATAGCTAAGAGTGCAATTGCTGAGTCATAGGGTAGTTCTATTTTTAACTTTTTGAGGACCCTCCATACTGTTTCCCACAGTGGCTGTGCCAGTTTGCATTCCCACCAACAGTGCGAGAGGGTTCCCTTTTCTCTACATCCTCACCAACACCTGTTGTTTCTTATGTTGTTAATTTTAGCCATTCTGACAGGTGTGAGGTGGTATCTTATCACAGTCTTGATTTCTATTTCCCTGATGATGAGTGATGTTGAGCATCTTTTCGTGTGCCTCTTAGCCATCTGAATTTTTCTTTGGAAAAGTGTATTCATATCTTCTGCCCATTTTCTAACTGGATTATTTGTTTTTTGGGTATTGAGTTTTATAAGTTCTTTATAGATTTTGGATACTGACCCTTTATCAGATTTATCATTTGCAAATATCTTCTCCCATTCTGAAGGTTGCCTTTTAGTTTTGTTGATTGTTTCCTTTGCTGTGCAGACTCTTTTTTTTTTTTAATTTTTATTTATTTATGATAGTCACAGAGAGAGAGAGAGAGAGAGAGAGGCAGAGACATAGGCAGAGGGAGAAGCAGGCTCCATGCACCGGGAGCCTGACGTGGGATTCGATCCTGGGTCTCCAGGATCGCGCCCTGGACCAGAGGCAGGCGCTAAACCGCTGCGCCACCCAGGGATCCCGCTGTGCCACCCAGGGATCCCTGTGCAGAATCTTTTTATCTTGAAGTCCCAATAGTTCATTTTTGCTTTTGGTTCCCTTGACCCAGGAGACATACCTAGTAAGAAGTTGTTGGGACACCTGGGTGACTCAGCGGTTGGGCGTCTGCCTTCAGCTCAGGATGTGATCCCGGAATTCTGGGATCAAGTCCCGCATCGGGACTCCTGCATGGAGCCTGCTTCTCCTCCCTCTGCCTATGTCTGCCTCTCTCTCTGTGTCTCTCATGAATAAATAAATAAAATCTTTAAAAAAAAAAAGAAGTTCCTATGGCCAATGTCAAAGAGGTTACTGCCTATGTTCTCCTCAGGAGTGTTGATGGTTTCCTGTCTCACATTTAGGTGTTTCATCCATTTTGAATTTAGGTTTTTTAAGATTTTTAAATCTCAAAATTAATTAATTTTTAATTAATTAATTAATTAATGAAGAGAGCACAAGCAGGAGGAGGAGCAGAGGAAAAGGGAGAGAGAGAACCTCAAGTAGACTCCATGCTGTGAAACCCAATGTAGGGCTTGATCCCATGACCCCAAAATCATAGCCCGAGCCAAAATCAAGAGTTGGATGCCCAATCCCCGAAGCCAACCAGGCCCCTCATTTTGAATTTATTTTTGTGTATGGTGTAAAAAAGTGGTCCAGTTTCATTCTTTTGCATGTTGCTGTCCAGTTTTCCCAACACCATTTGTTGAAGAGACTTTATTTCCATTGGATATTCTTTCCTGCTTTGTCGAAGACTAGTTGACCATATATGTGGATTCATTTCTGGGTTTTCTATTCTGTTTCATTGATCTATGTGTCTTGATCACTATAGCTTTGTATATAACTTGAAGTCCAGAATTGTGGTGCCTCCAGCTTTCCTTTTCTTTTTCGTGATTGCTTTGGCTATGTAGGGTTTTCTGTGGTTCCCCACAAATTTTAGGATTGTTTGGTCTAGCTCTGTGAAAAATGCTGGTGGTACTTTGACAGGGATTGCATTAAATGTGTAGATTGCTTTGGGTAGTATAGATATTTTATTTTATTTTATTTTATTTATTTTGTATAGACATTTTAATGTCTAATTGTTCTTTCAATGCTTTTCATCTCTTTGTATCCTTCTTCAGTTTCTTTCATAAGAGATCCATAGTACAGATCTTTTACCTCTTTGGTTAGGTTTATTCCTAGGTATCTTACGGTTTTTGGTACAGCTGTAAATGGGATCAATTCCTTGATATCTTTTTCTTCTGCTTCTTTATTGGTGTACAGAAATGCAACAGATTTCTGTACGTTGATTTTGTATCTTGCGACTTTACTGAATTCATGTATCAGTTCTATCAATTTTTTGGTGGAGTCTTTTGGGTTTTCTAAAATGAATATCATGTCATCTGCAAATAGTGAAAGTTTGACTTCTTCCTTGCCAATTCGGATGCCTTTTATTGTCTTCTGTTGTCTGATTGCTGAGGTTAGGTAGTCCAGTATTATGTTAAGTAACAGTGGTGTGGGATTGGACATCCATATCTTATTCCTGACTATAGAGGAAAAGCTCTCAGTTTTTTCCCCATTGAGAATGATATTAGCTGTGGGTTTTTTGTATATGGCCTTTATGATGTTGACGTATATTCCCTCTCTCCCTACTTTGCTGAGGGTTTTTATCATGAATGGAGGCTGTGCTATATCAAATGCTTTTTCTATATCATCATATGGTTCTTATCCTTTCTTTTGTCAGTGTGGTGGATCACATTGATTTGTGACTACTGAACCACTCTTACAACCCAGGAATAAATCCCACTTGATCATGGTGAATGATTCTTTTAATGTACTGTTGGATATGATTTGCCAGTATTTTGTTGAGAATTTTTGCATAAATGTTCATCAGAGATATTGGCCTGTGGTTTTCTTTTATAGTGGAGTCTTTGCCTGGTTTTGGAATCAGGGTATTGCTGGCCTCATAGAATGAATTTAGAAGTTTTCCTTCCATTTCCATTTTTTGGAATAGTTTGGGGAGGATAGGTATTAACTCTTCTTTAAATGTTTGGTAGAATTCCCCTGGGAAGCCACCTGGAACTGGACTTTTGTTTGTTGGGATATTTTTGATTACTGATTTAATTTCTTTGCTGGTTATTAGTCTGTTCAATTTTTCTATTTCTTCCTGTTTCAGTTTTGGTAGTTTATATGCTTCTAGGAATTTATCCATTTCTTCCAGATTGTCCAATGTGTTGGCATATAATTTTTCATAATATTCTCTTATAATTGTGTTTCTGTGGTGTTGGTTGTTATTTCTCTTCTCTAATTTGTGATTTTATTTATTTGAGGTTTTTTTTTCTCTTTTCTTTTCGATAAGTCTGGCTAAGGGTTAATCAATTTTATTAATTTTTTCAAAGAACCAAAAAAAAAAAAAAAAAAAAAAAAAAACCAAAGAACCAGCTCCTGGTTTCATTGATATATTCTACTGTGGATTTTTGTTTCAGTATCATTTATTTGTGCTCTAATCTTTATCATTTCCCTTCTTCTGCTAGCTTTAGGCTTCATTTGTTGTTGTTTTTCTACCTCCTTTAGGTGTAAGGTTAGGTTGCTTATTTGAGATTTTTCTTGCTTCTTGAGGTAGGCTTGTATTGCTATAAACTTCCTTCTCATGACCACTTTTGCTGCATCCCAGACTTTTGGACTATCATGTTTTCATTTTTATTTGTTTTGCATGCATTTTTAAATTTCTTAATTTCCTGGTTGACTCATTCATTCTTTAGTAGGATGTATTTTTTTTTAAAGATTTTATTTATTTATTCATGAACGACACAGAGAAAGGCAGTGACACAGGCAGGGAAGGGGAGAAGCAGGCTCCATGCAGGGAGCCCGATGTAGGACTCCATCCCGGGTCTCCAGGATCACACCCTGGGCTGCAGGTGGCGCTAAACCGCGGCTGCCCAGTAGGATGTTCTTTAACCTCTATGTATTTGTGGTCTTTCCAATTTTTTTTAAAAGATTTATCTATTTATGATAGACAGAGAGAGAGAGAGAGAGAGAGAGAGAGAGAGAGAGAGAGGCAGAGACACAGGAGAAGGGAGAAGCAGGCCCTTGCCGGGAGCCTGACGTGGGACTCGATCCCGGGACTCCAGGATCGTGCCCTGGGCCAAAGGCAGACGCTAAACCGCTGAGCCACCCAGGGATCCCCCTCCAATTTTTTTTCTTGTGGTTGACTTCAAGTTTTATAGTGTTGTGGTCAGAAAATATGCATGGTATGATCTCAATCTTTTTGTACTTGTTGAGGGCTGATTTGTGACCCAGTATGTGATCTGTTTTGGAGAAGGTCCCATGCGCACTTGAAAAGAATGTGTATTCTACTGTTTTAGGATAAAATGCTCTGAATATATATCTTAACTCCATCTGGTCCAGTGTATCATTCAAAGCCATTGTTTCCTTGTTGATTTTCTGCTTAGATGGTCTATTGATTGATGTAAGAGAAGTGTTAAAGTTCCCCACTATTATTGTATTATTATTAATGAGTTCCTTTATGTTTGTTATTAGTTGTGTTATATATTTGGGTGCTCCCAAGTTGGGATGCATAAATACTTAAAATTGTTGGATCTTCTTGTTGGATAGTCCTCTTTATTATGATATAGTGCCCTGCACCTCTTATTAGAGTCTTTGGTTTAAAATCTACTTTGGGGCAGCCCCGGTGGTGCAGCGGTTTAGCGCCGCCTGCAGCCCAGGGTGTGATCCTGGAGACCTGGGATCGAGTCCCAGGTCGGGCTCCCTGCATGGAGCCTGCTTCTCCCTCTGCCTGTGTCTCTGCCTCTCTCTCTCTCTGTGACTATCATAAATAAATTTAAAAAAATTAAAAAAAAAAAAAAGGAAATGCTCCAAAGGACCAATGGAGATATTGATGGCAAACGTGTTAGGAAGGAAAGGGATGTACTAGACTTAACTATAGGGTAGGGTGGGGACTTCTTTATGTTGAACCATCAGGGGAAGGCCTCTCTGATTCAAAGAAATGTTGTTTGTTTATTTATTTTTTAATTTAACTTCAAATAAGTAACGTATAGTGTATCACCCAGTTAGCCCATGTTCCCATCCCCCCTTCACTCCAGCAACCCTCAGTTTGTTTCCTATGATTAAGAGTCTATTTTGGTTTGTCTCCCTCTCTGATTTTGTCTTGTTTTATTTTTCCACTCTTCTCCTATGATCTTCTGTTTTGTTTCTTAAATTCCGATTATAAGTGAGATCATATGATCACTGTCTTTCTATGATTATATTATATATTATATTATATATATATATATATAAATACCACATCTTCTTTATCCATTCATTTGTTGATGGACATCTGGGCTCTTTCCATAGTTTGCTATTGTGGACATTGCTGCTATAAACTTTGGGGTGCAGGTGCCCCTTCAGATCACTATATTTGTATCCTTGGGGTAAATCTCTAATAGTGCAATTGTTGGGTCGTAGGGTAGCTCTACTGTCAAATTTTTTAAAAAGTTCCATAAAATTAACAAGTCAGGAAACGACAGATGTTTGTGAGGATGCAGAGAAAGGGGACCCTCTTACACTATTGGTGGGAATGCAAGCTGGTGTAGCTATTCTAAAAAAAAGAGACAACATTTAAGCTGAAGCTGGATTAGCCAGAAGCAGCCTTCAAGGGGAAAATGTTCCAGGAGGACATGGCTTTTGGCAGGATGTCCTCAGTGGAGGGAAGGGCTGATCTTGCTGCCAGGCAGTATGAGTGCCAGCAACACTGCTGTCAGGAGGCTGAGTGATGAGGGCTGCCTAATGAATAAGGATGTGTTTAGGATGCAGTTCAATGGCTGAGCCCTATTCTCCAGTACTGCCATAAGGAAGCCTGCATCCTTACAAAAACAGGCTTCCCCTGTGGGAAAGGGTACCACAAAATGCAAGACAAGATTGAAAACAACTTTGTAGAGACACTGCCTCTCTCTCTCCAGCATGAGGGTGGATGGAACACACCAGCAGTTGGCAACTGCCTCAGGTTTTAACTCTTCTACCCTAAACGGTCTTTGGGTGCCAGTGAGGGACAAAAATTAACCCTGGAGATAGCTGCTATGGGATGAATGGCATTCCCTGAAAATTCATATGCTCAAGTCCTAACCCCTGGTAGCTGAGAATGTGATTGTATTTGGAGATAGGGTCCTTAAAGAGATAATTCATCTAAGATGAGGTCATATAGGTGGGCTTTAACCCAATATGGTGTTCTTACAAGAAGAAGAGATGAGGACACAGATGTGCCCAGAGGAAAGCCCAGGTGTGACAGGAGAGGACAGCCATCCACAAGCCAAAGGAAGAAGCCTCAGAAGAAATCAGCCCTGACCACACCCTGATCTCAGGCTTCTGGCCTCCAGCACTGTGAGAAATTACATTTCTGTCATTCAAGCCACAGGGTCTGTAGTGTTTGCTACAGCAGCCCTAGCAGACTAGCCCAGTGGCAGATATCCATTTCCGGGATGGCTTCAGGGATCCAGATCTGGAATATTACTGTTTATTACTTATTTTTCCTCATTACTGATTTTATGAATATTGTAGAAAATCTGAAGACACCAAGATGTACAGAATTGAACAGTAAAAAGTAACTCACTAAAGACAATCAAATAAAGAGAATAATGAATAGTCTCGCTTTCATTCTGCCTTTTACCCAGTCCTTACTACAATATCTCTTACATCAAGCTTGAGCTCCTCCAGTGATACAGAGCTCAGGATCTCCCGAGGATGCTTTGGCATACTTGGCAACCAGTGGTTGGCATATCCTTGATCCAGGACACCCTTGACTGACTATGCAAGAGGATGTTTTTCCTGGAGAGAGGTCCTGGCTGTGTCCATGCAGGACAGGTGGGACAGCTGAACTGGTCTAGTCACCTTCACCCAAGCAGGCAGTGGGAGAGAGAGCTGGAGGGTCAGAGGGGCAGGGGCTGTGGGCCTGCAGAGAGGGCTGTGGTGTTTCCACTCCCTTCCCCACAGGACAGGACCGGGTGGGCATGGGTTCCAGCCCATATGCACCATGCAGCCAGGTGGGGTGCTGACAACTGCATCCGTTCTGATGAGCTGTGGCACTTGCCACACTAGCAATCATGCGCTTTGAGTGATACCTTTGCTTGTGTCCCCGTCTACCTCACGTCAGACAGAGAATCACTCACAGAGAGTGGAGCTGTCTGTAGAAGAGAGACTGGCATATTATTTCCCCGTCAGATGCTCCCCAACGTGCACGATGGTGAGCCCAGTGCCTGAGGGCGTAGGTACCATGAACAGAAACAGAGCCTGCCTTGTAGCTGGAGAAGTCTAAAGGTGAAAGGCTGATTCAAGCTCCAGTGACTGGGTTGAGAGAGGAGAGCTTTGCAAGTAGTCTGCCCTGCAGTGTGTTCCTGGGACCAAGTGAAGGCTGCAGGAGGGAGCTGGAGGGACCCCCTGCCTTTGGGGCTGAGAACCCACTGCAGGGAAAGGAGGAGGCGGTGACGTGAGGCTGGGAGAGCACCACTGAAGGCCTGGGAGTGGGTGGGATGGAGGGAGGTGGTGAGAGTGCATCGCCCACGTCAGGGAAGATGCAGTGTGGAGGTGCCCAGGCAGGTCCCCAGGGGCCCCACAGGTGCTCTGAATGGAGAACCTGAGGATGCCCACCACAGCAGAGGAGAGGACCCCCACAGCAGAACAGCCGGGGGGGGGGGGAGGGTGGTCCTGCAAAGAGCCCTGGCTAAGGATAAGGAACTTTGCTGTTTCCTTCTGTAGATGCCCACAGCTCTCTCCCCTCTTCCTTGCCATTCCTAGAGGAGAGAGAATGGAGAGGGTGGGGGGAAGGAAGTGGAGACAGGCCGGGTTGGGGGGAGGAGTGAGCAGAGTAAGTAAATCAGTTGAGCACCCTGCTTAGGCTGCCACTGCTGGAGGGAGAGGAGCTGTGTGCCAGAGGCAGGAAGACAGCTTTGATCCCAGTTTCAATCCCACTGCCCTCAACTCTTTCTGAAGTCGAAGTGACTGGAAAGCTCCACCAGTTGCTGCAGATGCTGCCAAGGAGTGAAGGAGAAGGAGCTGACAGGGCAGCCCAAGGCAAAGGGGTGAGAAGCAGAAACCTCTGCGCATCGTGGTCTACTGAGGCCGGCCTGGGGAGCTGCATGGCTGTGGTTGAATGCACAGACTTGAACCTGTCCCAAAGCCTGCTGGGATCAAGGTGACAGGGAAAACCGAGGCTCACACAGCATCGCGCCCACACCGAGGAAGCCGGGCCTGGGGGCCATGATAGGAAAGTGGACCAAATGTGACAAAAACAAGACAACTCGTTCAATGTCCTTACTTAAATCTTGATATCAAGTGGTTTTCTTGCTACTACTTGGATTTAAAAAAAAAAAAAGATTTATGTATTTCAGACAGAGACAGCAAGTGGGAAGAAGGGCAGAGGGAGAGAGAGAATCTCAGGCAGACCCTGCTGAGCATGGATCCTGACCCAAGGCTCTACTTTATGATCCTGAAATCATAACCTGAGCTTAAATTAAGAGATGGTCACTTAACCTGACTTAGCCACCCAGGAGCCCCTGACTCCTGGATTTTTTTTTTAAGGAGAAAAGAAGATGTTGAAAAAATTTCAATGACAGGACAGGAAGTTCTGATTTCTTTTTTTTAAATATATATATTTTTTTATTTATTTATGACAGTCACAGAGAGAGAGAGAGAGAGAGAGAGGCAGAGACACAGGCAGAGGGAGAAGCAGGCTCCATGCACCGGGAGCCTGATGTGGGATTTGATCCTGGGTCTCCAGGATTGCGCCCTGGGCCAAAGGCAGGCGCCAAACCGCTGCACCACCCAGGGATCCCTGGAAGTTCTGATTTCTTTAGACCAGGTTACATGAAGATTTCTTATGAATTTGAAGAAGATGGCAACTAGGTGTTTTCAAGTTATTACAATAAGATTTAGGCCAGATTTAAAAATAGTTTCACAGAAATTTTTAAATGTTGAGGGTTGTTTCTAGGGAAATATAATCTAAGGGTAAAGTCTAATCTACTTCCCAAGTAAGTTGGGAAATGTACTTTGGCTTTAGGGTAATTTATACTTTTGCAAGAGAGGGAAAAGTCTTACTGAGGCATGGCTTTTTTTTTTTTTTTTTTTTTTCTGGGCTCCACAGTGTAGGGTATGGAACCGATTTCTTCCTCTGCCTAATTATTCAAGGATAAGTCTTATGATCTAAAAGGGACACATGCTGTCGTGTCCACAGTAAGGGGACTAATGGTCTTGTGCTTGTAAAACAGCAGCCCAGTTCCTATTTAGTCCTTTGATTTCCAGAAACAAGAGCCTGATTCTTACCACCCCTTGGATGCAGTTGGATCCAGTGTCTGGCGCTGTTGATGAGAAATGGCAGTGGAGCCAAATTGTAGAGGATTAGTATAAATCCAGGGCCTTCTACACTTGAGGAAAGGGAGTGGACATTTTTACCTTTTCAGGGATTTGCTTGAGAAGCCATTAGGATATGTACAGATATTAGTACTTTGTAAAAGAGTTGAACAAAATGATTATTGAAACAAATTCCGATAATTCCATCAGACCCCCCTATATTTACAATCTTGAAAATGTAGGATTTCTGTTTATTTGTGCTCCTGGCATTTCATTTACTTAATTTTTTTAAATTCAAGTGAAATTGACCTACCACATTACATTAGTTTCGGGTGGACAACATAAGGAAGTGATATTTGTATAGACTGGAAAATGATCACCACAAAGTCTAGTTAACATCCATCACTATACATAATTTTAGGATTTTTATCTTATGATGAGAGCTTTGAAGATTTTAGGCATTTCAGTTTACTTAGTACATCAAAACAAACTTAACAAAGACAATTTCAGCTCAGTAGCTGCTTGTTGCTTAATTTTTCATTCCGTGTAAATCTTAGAAGACATTCAGTGTGGTCACGTTGGGTAGAAAGACCAGGGAGAAGTCACACTAGATGTACATAATCCACGAATGGGAGAAATTTATATCTTTTGGGTGCTAAGTAAATCAGTACTGAATTAGCCTGTACAATCATGCCTCATGGTACTTCCATTTCAGTACAAACTTCCCTCACATTTACACTTCCTCTGGGTCACCCCCATCTCGCTGTATTCAGGGGTGTTCTGTTGCTGGAGAGCTCGGCTGTCATTGTGTTGTCTGAATAGCTGTGTTGAGTAAACAATGATTTGGGAGAAGCAACCTCCCTCCTTTCCCCCCCTTTCCTATTTGGTCGTGGCTCAATTTACTTTCTTGGCTTGTCTCTCTTGAGATATCATAGAAACGAGGGAATTCATTTCTCCATTCCATCCATCCATCAATCCATCCATCCATCCATTTCCCAAGGCTCACTGAGTGCCCAGACAGGCCACATGGCAGGAATACAGGGGCTCCCAATGCAGCACAGACTTGGGCCTTGCTCTCATGTCCCAGGGCCCAGAGAAGGCTTGTGTTGCAGATAAACTAAAGATTTTTATTTTTTATTTTTTTATTTTTTAAAGATTATATTTATTTATTCATGATAGACGGAGAGAGAGAGAGAGAGAGAAAGGCAGAGACACAGGCAGAGGGAGAAGCAGGCTCCATGCTGGGAGCCCGACATGGGACTCGATCCTGGGACTCCAGGATTGTGCCCAGGGCCAAAGGCAGGCACTAAACTGCTGAGCCACCCAGGGATCCCCAAACTAAGGATTTTTAATAATCACCCAGGTGACTCCACAGCTGATAAAATTAAAGAGGGTATTCTTTGCTTGGAGACAATGAAGTTCATATCAGGGCAGGGATTAGAGACCCTCCTGACAAGGACTGTGGACAAGCCACATGACATCTAGAAGCCCTTTGCCCTTCCGACTGTCCTGGGTCTGTTCTCAGGTGGGGTATGGAATGTTGTGAGCCAACTGAGGCATCTCAGGAAGTATGTCTCTACTTCTTTGGTTTTGAATCTTCTGTTGACTCAAGACACTATGACCTTGGTGTTGAAGGGTCTTGGCACTACACTCCTGCACTTCTGGGAAGGGTCATGGAATCTGGAAGCCCTTGCAGTAGGAGCGCTTTTCCTCACATCCCTAACCATACCGGCTAACCTATGCTAGTTGTGAGTACCCTTTTGTGAGTGAGTGAAACATGCTTAACATCCAGGCGCTTAAACCTCAGGCCTAACTATCGGAGTACAGTGCACACAAGAAAACAGTGCCCACCCACCCATTTCTCCCCCTTCTTCTACCTCAGTAGACACTCCCCTGATGGATCTCGTGTCAATGGCCATAGAAGAGGTAGCTCTGTACCGCCTGGGTTCTGCCTCTTGTTGGTCCTCTGTTTCTCACTCCTGGGGGAGCCAAGACATCATGGTTAATTTCTCAAAGCATCATCCAGACAAGGAGGAAGCTCCAGTTCACGAGTTTCTCTGTCTTCTACAGCCTTTGCCATACAGCTGTCTCCAGAAGCAGGGTGTGCTCTCCCCTGGCCTTTCCCACAACCTCATCCTTTAGCAAGTGGGCTTACTCATGACTACTTCAACTGCCTGTATCTGAACAAAGTATAAAAGCTTCTCGACAATTCTATTTCTATGGTTGGTATTTGTTGAGCGGAAGGTTACTTCCTGTTTGGTAAAAATTCCAACATTCCTTTTACTGGAGGAGCCACCATGTAGGAGGGATACTTAATATTCTTTAGTTGAAGACCCTCAGCAACTAAAATTATTCCCCTTTCTCGCTCATGTGAATCTTGCACAAGTGATGGAAGTGGTGCTTCTTGGGCCAGGAGAACAGGGGGTGGCTCCCTGATAAATCCTTGATATGTCTGAACACGTAACAGAACAAATTTCCAAAAATTTTACATAAGTATTAAGACCACTCCTATGCTGAAGGCTATCAATATCTTGCATTTGAATGACTCTTATTTTCAAAGTACACTTGTATGTTATCTCCTTATCAATGAAGCCAGTCAAAACTATTATTAATCCATTGCCTAGTTTTATTCTTGTAGGTCATTTTACTGTACTGAGGCAGCTTTAAAACTGTTTTGCTCCTGTATTGGTGTGTGTTCAATGAGAAAAAATACATTTACGTTTACAAAAGACTTGCAGACATAACATAAAGAGATCCTGTGTACCAATGGTCCTCAACCTTGGGGGATTTCTTCCCTGCACTGCTCCCGAGGATATTTTGAACTGTCTGAGGTTCTTAGATTTTACAATTGGATGTGCTGCTGACCTGGAGCATGTAGAGGCTGGGGATGTGCTACACATCCTACAAAAGAATAGACAGCCTTCCACAAGCATGACTTCTCTAGCCTAAAATGTCAACAGTGCTCAGCTTGAGAAACTCTGCTGTAGACTCTTCACCCATTTCCCTACGGCCATTATATGAAGTGACCCTGATACATAAAAATTAAAGAACTATCATTATTTTTTTTTATTTATGATAGTCATACAGAGAGAGAGAGAGAGGCAGAGACACAGGCAGAGGGAGAAGCAGGCTCCATGCACCGGGAGCCCGACATGGGGCTCGATCCCGGGTCTCCAGGATCGCGCCCTGGGCCAAAGGCATCATTATTTCTTTTTTCAAAAAGATTGTATTTATTTACTCATGAGAGAGACAGAGAGAAGCAGAGACACAGGCAGAGGGAGAAGCAGGCTCCATGCAGGGAGCCCGATGTGGGACTCCATCCAGGGACAAAATGCCACCAGCACCCTCGTGGACACACTAGGATCTGAACCCCTTTCTAGCAACTCATGGAGCATGAAATGCCTTGGCTCAAGTCTAGCAAATGGCAGGGAGTAAACCTCAGGACACACCCTTGATTTTTAGAGGATATTTTGTATCTAACAGCAGCTGTCTACGTTGAAAATGTTGAGCTTAGTGTTTTCGGCAACAATTTGAACCTCCTAGAAATCTTTGTATCTAGGTAGATAAAATATTTTCAATCTCTTTGCGGAGGTTGAAGTTGCCGAAAGCAGAAGTTGCCACCAATGGAAACCCTGAGGAACAGAGTTGAACTGGTAGTAAAGGATGGCATAGTTCCAAGGCGATGGGGACCCAGGAAAGTACTTGGGGCACAGTGGTGTTGGTGGAATTGTATGTGTCCCTCCTCCTCCTCCCTTATTTTTCTTTATTTTATTTATTTATTTATTATTTATTATTATTATTTATTTTTGATGGTCACACACAGAGAGAGAGACAGAGAGAGAGACAGAGAGAGAGGCAGAGACACAGGCAGAGGGAGAAGCGGGCTCCATGCACCGGGAGCCCGACGTGGGATTCGATCCCGGGTCTCCAGGATCGCGCCCCGGGCCAAAGGCAGGCGCTAAACCGCTGCGCCACCCAGGGATCCCCCTTATTTTTCTTTATACCTCTTTATACTTCTTTGCACCTGCTAGTGTGTCCATTTATTTACTTGTTTATCTTCTGTCTCCACCTCCTTTAGAAAGCAAGCTCCATGGGAGAAGGGACTTTGTTTACAGCATATCCTCTGACTCTCTGCAGGGGAATGCGTGAAAAACAGCTTGACTGTTTCTGCCAGTAGAGGTCACTGTCCCTCGGAGATTCTCCACCAGTGTGCCTCCCCCCCCCCCCCCCGGAAACCCCCCACCCCCACCCCGCCCCGCCCCCTTCCTCCACCCCCCACCATCCAGCCCACCTCCCACCTCGCCCTGGCATATTTGGCAATGATTGGAGCCATAGTTGTATTTTCACCATGTGAGTATGCTGCTGGCCCCTGGGGGCTGGTGGCCAGGGATTCCGCTTAAAGCCTGCAAAGCAGGGGACAGCACCCAACAAACAACGGTTATCTGGCCCCAGATGTTGCCAGTGCCAAGGTAGAGAATTCATGGTGCAGGCGAAATCCCACTACGCGTACCTTTGAAAGAAAGACAAAGACACTGTCTGATACTAAAGTTGCTTATTCTTCTTGTTAAAATAGAACAAGCACACTGTTTTCACTATGGCAACTGGGAAAATAGGGGAGAAGCAGGCCTTCCTGGTAGGTGGGGTTCCAGGGCAGGGCAGGGCAGGGCAGGGCAGGGCAGGAGGAAGGCAGAGGTTTTGGCAGCAACGGTGTGTCTTGAGCGTGGGCCCTGCAGGATCAGCAGAGGCGGGTCTGGGGGCCTGGGCAGAGGCGCAGGCTGCGGTGGTGAGGGCTGGCTGGTGGTGTCGGTGCCTCGCGTAGGCGCGGGGGGCAGCAGGGTCAAAGCACGGCGGGTTTGAGTGTCAGGAGGTGGTGGCGGCGGCGGGACTCTGGCTCGGGACACAGGGGGGGCCCCGGGCTGCGGGTGTCGCGGCAGCAGGTCAGGCAGGCCCCCCAGGTGGGTGGGTGTTCCGCTAGACAGGCGGGGGCCAGGAGCAGAAGCCTCTTCTCAGAGGCCCAGGCCTGGGCACGAAGATCGGGACCACTCCGTCTCTCCAGACGGGCCTGAAGGCAGACGTCCTGGCCTCTGCATTCAGCTTGCGCCTCTTGGCGTGGGGGGCTTCAAACCAGAGCGGCCTGTGGGTCCTCTTCTTTCCTCTGCTGCGTCGGCTGGGGGCCCTGAGCGGGCTCTCCTCGGCGCGGGGGTCCGGGTGCTCCCGGTCGGCTGGAGCCCCGGAGACGCTGCCGCCTCTGCTCTCGGGAGAAGGGACGTTGACGGTCACCACGTTCCAGATGTTCAGGAGGCTCTGGGCTTTGCAGAGCCAGGGCTTGGCCCACGTCTTGCGAGGCGAATCCCGGTCGGTGAGGATCTCGAGGGGCGGCCTGCTGTGGAAGCGCCTCCAGGGCTTGGGGACCACGACGCCCTGGGCCCGGGCGCGGCCCCAGCGGGGCGGCAGGGTGGGCAGCGGCCTGCGGCGGCCCCACAGCTCGCGGTAGAAGGAGAGCACTTGGCCCTGACCCAGGCCCAGCGGGCGGTGGGCGGGCCCGGGCCCGGGCTGCGCGGCGGGGCGCGTCCAAGCGGGGCGCGGCCGCGCGTCCTTCGTGGTGCCCAGGTACGAGCTCAGGTAGCTGCCCATGACCGCCGGCCGGCGCGCTCCGGCCTCGCCTCTGCCGCGGGAAGTCGCTCCCGCAGGCGCCCCCCGCGTCCGTGTCCGCGTCCGCGTCCGCGTCCGCAGCCGCGAGGCGCGCAGGCCCAGGGCGACCGTTGACAGACGCCCCTCGTGGGAACCCCGCGTCACCGGTCACGGGTCCTGCGCGAGCTGGGCCAGCGCCTGGCGGGCGCGGCAACTGCCGGGGGCGCCGCGTGCTCTCGAGGCCGGGCACCCCCGCCGCCCCCCCCCCCCCCCCCCAGCTCCCCACGCAGGCCCGCGGCGCCGGGCCTAGGCAGCGCGCCCAGGAGGCCTTTGGCTTCGGCCCGGACATTTGCACGGACGAAATGCACTCATTTCCGTCAGGTCCTCACAGTGGCAGAACGTGCGCACAACGGCACTCGGTTTCCTTACTGCAAAAATGCACGGAGGGCACTTGGACGCTCTTTTAAAGAAAGAGGAGCTTATGTTTACCCCTAAAGGGCACGTGCGCTTCCGTCTTCCAGGCTGCTTGCTAATGCCCCCTTGTTTTGCAATTTTGCTCTCGAGGAAATGGTGACGGCCCTTCAGGATTTATGCTTTAGCCCCAACAACGTTCATTTATGTGGACTCTCCTATAATTTTCAGCCTTCTTACAGTCCTAGAAAGTGTTTTCTGTGTATCCAAATGATTTTCCTTTTTCATTTCTATGGATAATGATAGAGTAGAGTCATATTTTCCATTAGTACTTGAAAACATGTGACATCCACAAGTGTTCAAGGGCTGCTGGGTAACTGATTTTAGTCCTTACGTTTAAAGTCTGTTTAAGTTGGTGTGAATCAATCTCTTTTTGTGAAAAATTCCCTCAAAAGCCCATGCAGAATGCATCTGTTGGGCTGGCTCCAATGATCGGATGAGAGATATAAAGGAGAAGCCAATGATAAGCCCAAAAACAGGCAACAGATTCTATCCAGAGCTGAGCGGGATGGACAGCTCAATGTTGAGGATGCTAAATATCGCTTAATGAAGACATTCTTGAGGTTTTCCCTTTTTTTTAAACTAGTTTTACAGGTAGAGTTTAGTGATTCATCAGTTGCATATAACATTTAGTGCTTATTACATTTAGTGCCCTCCTTAATGTTCATCACCCAGTTACCCATCCTACCCCTCCTCCAGCAACCCCAGTTTGTTTCTTAGAGTTAAGAGTCTCTTATGGGGGGTGGGGGCTGGGTGCCTCAGCCAGTAAAGCACCTGCCTTCGGGTCATGATCCTGGGTCCTGGGATTGATCCCCATGAGCCCCAAGTTGTTCGGCTTCCTGCTCAGTGGGGAGTCTCCTTCTTCTGCTTCTCCCCCTGCCCATGTTCTTTCTCTCAAATAAATAATTTTTTTTTAAAAGTCTCCTATGGTTTGTGTCCCTTTCTGATTTCATCTTATTTTCTCTTTCTTCCTTTGTGATCCTGTTTTGTTTCTTAAATTCCACTTATGAGTGAAATCATGTAATTGTCTCTCTGTGACTTTCTTTGCTCTGTGTAATAACCTCCAGTTCCATCCATGTTGTTCCAAGTGGCAAGATTTCATTTTTTGATGGCTGAGTAATATTCCATTGTATGTGTGTATGTATAGTGTATATATATACACAGACACATATATACTATGTCTTCTTTATCTATCCATTGATGGACATCTGGGCTCTTTACTTATTTTGGCTACTGTGGACTTTGCTTCTACAAACATTTGGGTGCAGGTGCCCCTTCAGAGAGATACCAAATGTTTTGGGATTCAGGGGTGTGGTTATCTGATGGGTAGCATTCTCCACTCACCACTGAAATGGGGGGGGGCAATTTTTTATTTAAGGAATGATCCCCAGGTAGATGATTTTTAAAAGAGAAATTCTTATGATAGAAATAACTCTTCATAGATACCTATCTCTTCAGGTGGTCATAGCATGAGATTGGACAGTCTAATCCCATTGTGTGTGGATTTCTTATAATGTATTTTTCTTTCAAATGTCCTCAGGAGTTTTCCTATCTGCAGCACAACAGAGTGTCATTCTGGTTTGTAAGTAAAGAATCCTCCAACAAATCAGTTTTCTGCTGGTGAGCTATAGGGAATAAGAAGTGAATCACCCCTACCTATGCTTTTACTGGTAAACCAATGTGTTAATTAAAAGCCATTTTCACACTGAAGAGGTTTCTTTCACACACTAAGCGGTAAAGGATTTCATTTATTAGTTGATATTAAAGATTAGTACATATTAGTGGTGCTCAAGCAGGGGTGAGCTTGCAGTAGACATCAGAGAATGTATGGAGGTATTTTTGGTTGTCACTCTTTGGGGTACTACTGGCATCCAGTGGGTAGAGGCCAGGGATATTGCTAAACATCCTATAATACACAGGACAGTATCTCACAATGTAACTACTGATATATTTATGATGACCACATGAAACTTATGGAGAATAAACAACTCATGGAAAATTACAACTTAAGAACGGACATCAAAGGTGTCTTTGGGATATTTTTCTATTCAATACCATAGTATGCATTTTATTTGAAATAGTTTTTGTGTCCCTTAGGAATATTTGACAGTTTTAACATTTCAAGTTCATCCGAAGGTATTTTAGTTTATTAGTTTCCATTATAAGTAGGGTTCTTCTGTTATATCTTGTGATTGACTGTTACAGGAATTGAGGTCTATAAATTAGTACAGTACTCCAATAATGTTCCTCTCATTTCTTTTTTTTTTTTAAGATTTTATTTATTTATTTGACAGAGAGAGAGTACAAACGGGGGGGGGGGGAGCGGCAAGCAGAGAGGAAGAAGCAGGTTCCCACTGAGCAGGGAGCCGATGTGGGGCTCCAGCCCAGGACCTCAGGATAATGACCTGAGCCAAAGGCAGACACACGTAACCAACTGAACCACCCGGGGAACCCTCCTTTATCTTACTTTGCCTAACTTTATTGGCTGCTACCAGAATTTAATCAATTTAATATTTAGTATAATAATTATAGTGGAGTTAGTAGATATCCTTTCCATACCAGTCATACTCTACTTCTGAGCCCAGATTAATCGACATTATTAACTTAGGGAATTCTCATTTGTTTTATTAAAAAATTTTACAAGACATACATGATGATGCCACCTGGGTGGCTCAGTTGGTTGAGCATCTGATTTGGGCTTTGGTCATGATCTCGGGTCCTGGGATTGAGCCCTGTGTTGAAGGCAGACACTTAACCAACTGAGCTACCCAGGAACCCCTAAATGAATACAACCTTTTAAAAAATACATGATGAATTATCAAATATATTTTAGGAATTTATGAAAATATGAGTTTTCCCTTTAGCTTTGCGGATGGGATGTAATCTATTGATCATAAGTGTATGATTCCTAATACTGAATGATCCTTATAACTAGAAAAAATCCTATGTGGACAAATCCTACTAGAAAAAAATCCTACCTAATATACTGGTGGATTCTAACATTTTATTTAGTTTTTTTCCTAAATATTCTTGACAGATATTACTTTAGGGGCTTAGTATTTACTTTTTGGGGAGTGCCAATCTTTGGTGGGTTTTGGTTTCATTGTTGTCTTGGCTTCATAAAAAAGAACTTGGAAGCTTCTGTTCTTGTAAAAATTTTTTTAATCAGAATTCCAAAAAAAAAAAAAAAACAAGTAAAAGCAATTATTATTACAGTTAGTTCATTTTTGAATTAAACATTTTGTGAGTTGACATAGTAACCACCACTGAAACTCTCATTTCTTTTCTTCTTTTTAAGATTTTATTTATTTTTTCATGAGAGATACACAGAGAGAGAGAGAGGCAGAGACACAGAGGGAGAAGTAGGCTCCCTGCGGGGAGCCTGATGTTACTCGACCCCAGGACCCCGGGACCATGATCCAAGCCAAAGGCAGATGCTCAACCACTGAGCCACCCAGGTGCCCCTAAACTTTCATTTCTAAATGAAGAACAATTACCAAGTAAAAACCTCTGACTTAGAATAAAATTTCTGTATTTTTGGGCTCTGTCTTTACCTTGAAATTTCACAGTAAGTTCTCTTAAGAAAATTAAGGTTTTTGCATCAATACAGAGAATAAACTCTGAATTATATTTGCCAGAGGGGGGACACCTGGGTGGCTCAGCGATTGAGCATCTGCCTTTGGCCCAGGGTGTGATCCTGGAGTCCCGGGATCGAGTCCCACATCGGGCTCCCTGCACGGAGCCTGCTTCTCTCTGCCTATGTCTCTACCTTTCTCTGTGTGTGTCTCTCATGAATAAATAAATAAAATATAAAAAAAAAAGATATTTGCCAGAGGGGAGGGAATATCAGGGATGGGGGGGATGAGAAAAACGGGTGAAGAGGAGTGGGAGGTACAGGCTTCCAGTAATGAAATTAATAAGTCATGAGGATGAAAGGTAAAAAGCACAGAGAATATAGTCAGTGGTATTGTAATAGACTTGTATGGTGACAGATGGTAGCTACACTTGTGGTGAACACAGCATAACATATGGATTGTCAAATCACCATGTTGTACACCTGAAACTAATATAACATTGTGTATAACCTACACTTTAATAATAAATGAATAAAGAAATATCAAAGGGTTTCCAGCCTTCATTTTTTCCATGTAAAGGTCTTAATTTTCAGAGATTCTGCACAATGCATATACAGTAAAACACGTTACTATAAAATGAGAGCAAAAAGCTTATGTTCCTCTATGTGTTAACTCCTCTCTGGTTAATTTGAAGTATTTCCAATTTCATGTCCAAACTGAGACAATGTTATAGCACATCTTAATAAAAATGTATAAGCATTACAAGATGTTAACAACTGATGCCAAAGTTGGAGCCCAGCCTTGTTTTAAAGGGACAGACTAGCATTTCCTCATACAGAAATGTGGAAAGAACATACCTGATCATGATCAACCTCTACGGGCTGCTTCTTAATGATCCAGGTGACAGACTCAGAGAGTGGAGGGGTAGTCAGGGACCCCGAGTAGGTCCAGTAATCTGGGCAGGCAGGCATCAGGCAGGAAGGATCGAATGACCCAAATTCCACAAGGGTGTCCTGGCCAAGAGAAGGGGTCACCGAAACTATCATTCAGCGTGAAAACCACTCAGGAATTGCAAGACAAGACCCTGATTCCTGGGGAGTCTGGGGACCAGCACTGGTCCAGAGGAGTTGCAGGTACCTCTGGGTGCCTAAGGACAGAATCACACCCATGCTTTGTTCTTACATATAATCCACTGTGCAAGGTTCTCTTTTTTAAAAAAGAGACATAACAGATTTTAATTGAGACATAATTGACAACAGTATAGTCCTGACAGTCCTCCACGGGAACATGGCAAAAACCACCTTCTCTGCCCAGTCTAGTGAGTTTGCTGCAGGTGGTCTGCTCTGACCTCTTTGGGAGGCATCAGGTGGTAGCTGGTGCATGAACAAGGAGGCTCCTCTTTTCCAAGAAAAAGGAATAGAGTTCTCCTTTCTAAAACACAATGCAAATTCAGGGGAGCCAGGCCCCTGGGAGGAAAGGGGAGACAGAGAGAAGGGAGGAAAAAGAGGGAGGTGGAGGGGAAGAGGGAAAGAGGTAGTGGGGAGACAGCCAGGTGGGTGGAGGTGGGGAGAGAGAGAGAAGATGTGGACCCCCAGGGAACAGCCCCTTTGGGATCCTGAATACTGGACAGTTAACCCTGGGGCCTGCACAAAGGTAGATCCTGAAGGATATGGTAACTGTTCTTTACAGCTAGCCAAGCCAAGGTTCTGTCAGACTCTTCTCTGCCCCCTGCCTGTGAGAGGGCAGGTAGAGTCAACAGGGCTGCTCTGGGTGCTTCCACCGGGACTCAGAAGGAGCAGAGGAGGGGACAGCGCTGTGTTCCCGAGTCCCTGAGCGCTGGGGCATGGCAGCAAAACCAGAGGTCAGTGCCCACCAACAGAATCACTTCTGTGGCCTTCAAGGTGTCCCAGGACCAGGGGCTCAACACATGCATCTTAAGTGGCAAATTGTCTTCTGGGGCAACTTTCAAAGTGCCTTGTCAACGTCTCCACTCTGAGATCAAATGTAAGGTGTGTTTCAAGTGATTTAGGGAAAATAGTATTACCTTATGCTTGACTGCACCGTATCCATCAATTTCTGTAGCTCTCTGTGATATGTAGCTATAGAACAATAAATGAGAAAATATTTTTAAAAATGAGATCTTACTCTAGTATTGTTATAGAATGTGAATTTGAATCAGATACTTGGTGATTACCTACAAACAATTTACAGTACTCAAACTTCACTTAGGCTGAAAATTTTGGATGTCACAAACATCACTGAATGAAAGCATATATGCAACAAATGGGCAGGCTGTCTGCGGCCAGGCTCAAGCCCACAGGGTGCAGGGAAAGGTGGCCCTGCTGTTAGCCTTGCCCTCTGAGCCTCCCTGGCGCTTGGCCTCCAGGGGTGCTGGTGGCTGAAGCTCTCCCAGCCAGCCCATGGTGTGGCCCAGCTCTCAGCTCCCGCCCAAGTCCTCAAGTACTCATTCAGGGTGCCTCAGTGTTATAACAATGTGTTCCAGTTTCTGTTCGGTGCTTTGACATCTGAAGCCTTTCTGACACAAGAGGGGTTGTCCCTCCCAGGGCTAGCTAATTCCAAGAGAGAACAAACACCTGGGAGAGTGCCCTTCATAAGGAAACCAACCAATCCAGAGCCCAACCACCTCCTTTATAGGGTTCTTACATGCTGAGTCACTAGTCCTGTGCCCTAACCTCCCCAGGACTAGGTAGCAGACAACTAGGGACAACCTCTATACCCTAGAGCCTAATGAAATTATTCAAAGCGGCCAATCTTCAGTCCACTTACACTATCTTATGCATCCCTTCCCCCAGAAACCAAAACAGGCTCTCATCCACGATTTCTCCTCCTTCCCTTTGCCTCCTGGCCATCCCTGGTGCTTCCCCAGGTGGCCTGCCTTCTGGTTTTAGGGACTGTAGGATAAAATGCTTCTTTCATGACAGTCATTTCCATGTCTGTATGTTTTACCCTACCTGATTAAAACAAATCTTGGGTACCCTTAAAACACTCAGACTCCAGAGCTTGCAGGAGGCTGCACCTGCTGAGCCTGCAGGAGCTCAGAGGCTCTGCACAGAGTGTGGTCCACAGATTTTCAATCCAGTTCTCCATCTGTCAGCGCTGTGACCTGGCAGGAAAGCACTTAACTTCACTCAGCTTTGCTTCATCTGAAAAATGCAGATGATAGTATCATCATCAAAGACCTCTGGGGAAGTTAAATGAAGCACTTAGCAAATATATAGTCACATGGCACTCATAAATATTAGTTTCTTTCCAGATCACTTCCCAAAGCTGTTTGACTTTATGTTCTTATGCCATTTAGAATATATTAACAGATCTCACATTTTAACCATTATTTATTTAGCATTATCTGCCTTTATCCCTTTGTAACAGTGCCTACAAACAGAAAAGTAATGTAAACTACAAAGGTAATTTTCAAGTTTCTAGGAGCCATATCTAAAAAGTTTAAAGGGGCACCTGGGGGGCCCAGTTAGTTGAGTGGCTGCCTTTGGCTCAGGTTGTGATCCCAGGGTCCTCGGATTGAGCCCTGTGGCAGGCTCCCTGCTTGGTGGGGAGTCTGCTTCTCTTTTTCCTCCATTTGTGTGCTCTCTCTCTCTCTCTCAATAAATAAAATCTTAAAAAAAAAAAAAGTTTAAAAAAAGGTGAAATTACTTCTGATAACATTTTATTTTGCCAAATACATTGAAAAGATTGTCAGTGTAATCAATACGAAAAATTACTGACTTTCCATTTTTTTCCACAATAAGTCTTAAAAATCTGTTATGTATTTTACACACAATGCATCAAATTAGATGTTAAATTTTCATCAGAAATACTTGATTTGGGAGCACCTGGGTGGTTCAGTCAGTTAAGCATCTACCTTTGGCTCAAGTCATGATCTCAGGGTCCTGGGATTGAGTCCTGCTTCGGGCTCCCTGTTCAGCAAGGAGCCTGCTTCTCCTTCCCCACCCCCCCACCCTCCACTTGTGCTCTCTTTCTCGCTCTCAAATAAATAAATAAATAAATAAATAAATAAATAAATAAATAAATAAAATATTAAAAACAAAACAAAGAACTACTTGATTCAGATTTTACTTGAAAATATAGATGCATATACTCAAGTTGTTCCAAACATTCCAAAAGTTTTCAACAACTGAATTTAGTAACAGTTTTTAAATTTAATTAAAATAAAATTAAAAAAAATCCATTTCCTCAATTACACTAGCCACATTTTAAGCTTAATAGCCATACATGCCTTATGGATACGATATCGGACAGCACAGTTTTTTTATATCATTTGAAATGTTATTTGTAACGATTTTGTATTTTAAGCATTGCTTATCTTACCAGTGTACTGATCCCAATATTCTTAAGTAACAATATCATAATGTTCAATCTTTCCGTTCTAGAATACAACACATCATTTAAAGTTGGTAAGATTTTTTTACCTTTAAAAATATTTCTATTATAGGGGCATCTGGGTGGCTCAGTTGGTTAAGTGTCCAACTCTTGATTTTGGCTCAGGTCATGATCTCAGCATCATGAAATTAAGCCCTACATTGGGCTCTGCACTCAGCAGGGAGTCTGCTTGTTCCTCTCCCTCTGCTCCTGCCCTTGCTTGTGCTCTCTCTCTCTCAAATAAATAGATAAAATTTTAAAAATAAAAAAATTCCTATCAGAGCCAAACCATCTTCCTCTAGTTGCTGTATCCTCAAAGCTTTGAAATTTGACTGCATTATGAAACAGCAAGTGCAGCTGAAACACTATTAAAAGAAAGATTAATGCCCGACCCTACAGGATTGCTTCAAAAGAAATCAACAGCCTTATTCAACCTACAATATTTAAACGTTTCCTCACCCAAAATAAAGCCACTGGGAAAAGCATATGATAATTTTTTTAAGATTTTATTTATTTATTCATGAGAGACACAGAGAGAGGCAGAGACATAGGCAGAAGGAGAAGCAGGCTCCCTGTGGGGAGCCTGATGTGGGACTCGATCCCAGGGCCCTGGGATCACGACCTGAGTCAAAGGCAGGTACTCAACCACTGAGCCACCCAGGCACCCCAGCATATGACAATCTGATACAAAATGAGACAGAAATAAAGAAAAGGAAGCAATTTATGCAGGAGCAACAATTAATATTACTTTGAAATAAAGGGATTTATTTGATGAGAAAAATAGTATTTACATAGAAAAGTGGATAATATTTCAGTGAGGGATCAACATTTGTTCAATTCCCATGTTGATTTGCCAGAAACACTAAAGTCCAAGATCCATTGGCTTATCAAAAGTAGTAAAGATGCTTATCTTGAGAGAAGCAGATTCTCCCCATGGAAATTAAATAGGAGTTAAAGACACAATTCTTTGATGGATAACCACTCAAAATGTATTTCTATTTTTAATGTAATATTTAAAATTAAATTAGGGGAGAAGTTGTAAAATATATATATTTGTTATTTCCTTACATGCTCCCTATACTTCCCTACAAATTATTCCTCATCCATGATTCATGACCTTTCTAGCATCAGCATCCCCCCCAGCCTCCCAAGTGAGACGACGACTCAAGTATGTGGCTAACTTTGCCTTCTCCTCCCTTGAAGAGGAGTCTGTCTCCAGGTCCTGATGCTTTTTATGGAAAACAAGATGGAGTCAGTCAAGTCAAGCAGGGGCCTGTGTCAAGCAATGATGGGAGCAGTTAAGGGCAGTGCAGCGACCAGACAGCACCGAGACCAGCACCAGCTGACAACACCCCAGAACCAATACCAAGCAGAAGCAGAGGAGGTCTGCAGGGGCCCAGAACTGGTGATTAAATCCCTTTAGCAAGAGAGGACTTCTGCAGCAACATCAGACTCCTGAGAATGACCCCTCTGTGTCTGAGCAATCGGAAAAGGCAGCCACCTGCCAAGGGCTGTGCCCGATGTGTCCCCCAACAGAACTGAGCCCCTCCACCGGACCCATCGACGCCCCAGCTCAGGGGTGCGCCCACAGCCCGACTTCGTGTTTGGCCCAGGAATTTCCTGCTCCCACCCCTCCTGTGGTTTACTGTGTGGCTTGTCTTCTGTCCTGCTCTGCGCACGTGTAAGAAGCCAAGCTAGCCACGTGGTGGGGTGTCCTGGAGTGTGGACTCCTCACCCGCTTCACAATCACGTTACCCTTGCTCGGTGACCGACACCATGGAAAGAGACCGCCCGCAGGTGCACCTTCCGAGTGTGCTCAGGACACCTTTATTTTAGAAATGCCTTTTAAAAACATGCTTTCTCTCTACTTCAATTGTTACAGGTTTCATTTAAGCTCCCACCATCTCATGCTTGGATTAATCTGACCTCGTGGACCGGCACTACTGACTGGGTTAATCTCAAAAAATAAAGCAATTTACTATTTAAATGAAACCATGCAAATAAATAAATAAATGAAACCATGCTGTGCCACACTGTCGCGTAAAAATAACCAGTACTGATGAACCTATCTCCCATCTACCCCCCAAGCTTCAATGATCATCATTCTTCTTCCTGTCTCTCCCTAAAATGCACAGTCTGCATTCCAGCCACTTCGTTTTTGGCCATTTTCTGAACATCTGCTTTTGCACATGATTTTCCCTCAGTCTCCAATGCTCTTCTGATTAATCCTCTTGACAAACTCCGACACATCCTTCAATACTCGAGATAAATGTCCCCAGATAAAGGAAATTCTCAACTTTTAATATTTGTGGGCCCTGCTCCTGGGCGCCCAGGGAAGCTCTCCTTTAACATTTACCAAGGTCAAAATGACTCAGCAAACCCTCAGAGTATGAGCTCTCTTTCTGCCCTGAGCACACAATGTATATCTGCTTTGTTAAATAAAATAGCCAAAAGGGTGCATTCTGAGCACAACAGATAAGAGGAAGCAAGAACTTCCCTGGTCCTCTCCTGGTTATTAAAGTCATACAGCTCTGCATATACTAGAAATTTAAGGGCTGCAACCTCCTGAAACATCGATCATTTGTAACTTTTTAAAAATGTTATAACTTACATATATAAAATGTATATAACCCTTCATCAAATGATCCTTTAGAGAAGCACTATCCTCTTTGTGAAGGTGGTGTTTCCTGGGCAGCTGTCCTCACTTGGGCTGGAATAAAACTCCTTTTTTTTTTTTTTTTTTTTAAAGAAATTCTAAAAGGTTCATTCTGCATTGACACCTCTCCTTGGGTGAAATCATAGACTCCTCTGGGCAATCTACATCATCCCCTCCTCTGTGGTGCCACAGCACTTTTAAAAACCCTTTCTCAATCACACTTGCTTTATAACTCTAATTTCATGCATGCATCTCTCACTAGACTTTGAATGCTGGGAGGTCAAGAATCTACTTAGCATTCCTGGCACCTGCTGCAATGCCTGGTACATGGCTGGCACGCAGTCAATACAGAATGAATAAATAAATCACTAATTGACAAAATACATACATGTTATTAGCTGACTAAAAATGTAAAGTGTCTTTTTCTTGTTTGACTCTGCTTTTGCTCTGCATTGCAATCTTATCATTTAAAATCTGGCTAAACAGTATTACTATTTAATATAGGAGCTATTTGTAATGTCAACAAGCAGAGGAAGGTTAGCACACATTCAACACGCACAGAAAACAAATTTCAAATGAAAGTAATTCAAATGAACAATAAATATATATGTAAAATTTCAAAAAAATAAATTCAAATATAAAATTTTAAATAAAAATTTAAATATAGAATCTATCTATATTTACCTACCTATCCATCTATAAATAGAAAATACCACTCATACCAGAAGGAAACATGCACGAAAATGAAAAGGGACATGGTTCATATACTCAAAAAACTCTAATGGTGATGCAGCAATTTCACTTTGGGGTATATATCAATGGAAAGAACATTTTGGAAGATATTTTGTACACTCAATGTTCATAGCAGCATTGTTCACAATAGCCAAAAGGTGGCTACAACTCAAGTATACATAGATAGTGAATGGATAAACGAAATGTGGTCCATCCATGCAATGGAATATTATTCAATCTTTAAAAGGAAGGAAATTCTGGGGCACCTGGGTGGCTCAGTGGTTGAGCGTCTGCCTTTGGCTCAGGTTGTGATCCTGGGGTCCTGGGATTGAGTCCCACCATCAGGCTCCCTACAGGGAGCCTGCTTCTCCTCTGCCTATGTCTCTGTCTGTCTCTCCGTGTCTCTCATGAATAAATAAATTTTAAAAAATCTTAAAAAATAAAAGAAGGAAATTCTGACACCTGCTATAACACAGGTGAACCCTGTTGACATTATGCTCAGTGAAATCAGCCTGTCATAAAAAGGCAAATACTGTGTAATTCCACTTATGTGAGGTATCCAGTAGTCAAATACAGAGACAGAAAGTAAAACGGTGAAACGGTCACAGCCAGAAGCTGAGGGAAGGGGAAAAAGGGGAATTATTGTTTAAGTAATAGGGTTTCGTTTTGGAAAATGGAAAGTAATAGAGACAAATGGCAGTGCTGGTTGCATGACAGTGTGACTGTACTTAACACCACTGAACTGAATGCTTGCAAATGGTTAAGATGATAAATTCCACGTTCTGTGTATTTTACCACACTGAAGAACGAAAAGCTAAGTGCAATGCATCCCATGCCACTGCTCAAAGAGGTCCACGTTCCTATGGAGGCGGTGTGGTGTGGCCTGTGCTGATGCTGACCCGAAACTGTCCCTTCAACTCCAGACAAGACCACCGTCTGGCTCTCACCTGATTTACCTGTAGAATCTTCAAATTCCATGAGGAAAGAGTACCTGTTATTCCAGACATGGAGGCAGGTGGTCAGGTCGTAAGAGATGGTGAGCGTTTTTTTTTTTTTTTTTTTTTTTTAAGATTTTATTTATTTATTCATGAGAGACACACAGAGAGAGGCAGAGACACAGGCAGAGGGAGAAGCAGGCTCCATTATAGGGAGCCCAACGTGGGACTCAATCCTGGGTCTCCAGGATCAGTGAGCGGTTTTAAGGCAGGATCAAAGACGCTGTCCCTCCACTGGATGTTGATGGGCGACTGGTGCTTGCCCACCGGGACCAGGTCCATGCTCTCCCAGAGCAGGTGCACTAGGAGAAAAGCACATCGGGGCTTATGGTCAAGACGTCCGCTATACGGGATCACACAGCGGGCAATGCCAGTCGTGGGGGCTGCCGAGGCTGATGGAATCGAAGCCTGAGGGATCAGCCACGTGGGGGCCGATGGCATGGACCAAGGCCGCTCAGGGAGCACTGGGCACAGGGGCAGCCTGCTGCGTCGTCAGCGCAGGCAGCTCGGCCCACCCCCTCGGCTCACCTAAACCAAGCGCTGCCAGGCGTCATGCCAACAGTAGGACGTGCCAACAGTAGGACGCGTGCAGATGAGCACCGTGGGGAAGGAGCGTGGTCTCCAATGAGGCTCTTTTCTTTCCCAATAATTTTCTGAGCCCCACCCACCAAACCAGGTTTACATGCAAATACAGAGCCATGCAATTTTCCCTCGTGGATTTCTTTTCAACAAAGGCCATGGGGGAAGAGGAGGAAGAAGTTTTGGAAAGCAAGTGTTCACCGAAGCACTCTATGTTTTTCATTGCTTGGCTAGGAGAAATAAAGGCTTGCGTGGCATGCGTCTGTAATTTAGCTTGCAATTTTGAAGATTTCTGGATTTATCCAATTATTGTATTATATTATTATAGGCTTCCGACTGAGATGAGGGCAACACTCTAGGGTTTTGGAAAAATGAAGGAAGGTACTGATGAATCGGGGGGGGGGGGGAAGGAGTGATTTCTTCTTAGTTTGACATATGCTTACCTTAGGAATAACACTGCCACTCATTTTACCACCAAAAAAAAAAAAAAAAGTCTTTTAGGGGGTTGGGGGTGAATAGCAAAGCATTACAATCTGGAACAAGCAAGCTATGGTAAAACCACAGACAAGTCCAGAGAGCAAAGGAGAGGGCTGCTCCTTTACAGAGTGAAGGAGGAAGGTAGGAAGGCCTTTAGAAACAAAAAGTCCACTGGAGGAATCTGGGAGCTGGAAATATAGTGGCTTCTTCTTCTTTTTTTTTTTTTTAAGATTTTATTTATTTATGTTGGAGAGGATGTGGAGAAAGGGGAACCCTCCTGCACTGTTGGTGGGAATGTGAACTGGTGCAGCCACTCTGGAAAACTATGTGGAGGTTCCTCAAAGAGTTAAAAATAGATCTGCCCTACAACCCAGCAATTGCACTGCTGGGGATTTACCCCAAAGATACAGATGCAGTGAAACACCGGGACACCTGCACCCCGATGTTTATAGCAACAATGTCCACAATAGCCAAACTGTGGAAGGAGCCTCGGTGTCCATCGAAAGATGAATGGATAAAGAAGATGTGGTCTATATACACAATGGAATATTCCTCAGCCATTAGAAACGACAAATACCCACCATTTGCTTCGACGTGGATGGAACTGGAGGGTATTATGCTGAGTGAAATAAGTCAATTGGAGAAGGACAAACATTATATGGTCTCATTCATTTGGGGAATATAAAAAATAGTGAAAGGGAATAAAGGGGAAAGGAGAAAAAATGAGTGGGAAATATCAGAAAGGGAGACAGAATATGAAAGACTCCTAACTCTGGGAAACGAACTAGGGGTGGTGGAAGGGGAGGTGGGCGGGGGGTGGGGGTGACTGGGTGACGGGCACTGAGGTGGGCACTTGACGGGATGAGCACTGGGTGTTATTCTATATGTTGGCAAATTGAGCGCCAATAAAAAATAAATTTATAAAAAAAAGATTTTATTTATTTATTCATGAGAGACACGGGGGGGGGGGGGGCAAAGACACAGGCAGAGGGAGAAGCAGGCTCCATGCAGGGAGCCCAACATGGGACTCGATCTCGACATGGGACTCGATCTTGGGACTCCAGGATCACGCCCTGCGCCAATGGCAGGCGCTAAACCGCTAAGCCACCCAGGGATTCCCCTGGCTTCTCATTCACGGCCTGAGTTGTAACTGTTTCTCACTGGCTGAGCTCTTGCTGGGGAAGAAGGGGCAGTCTTCCTTCCTCAGGCTGAGACAGTGGATTAGTAGCTGAAGTACTGTCCTCGTGCAAGGTTTACTTCTTCCTGTTGGGTCTGCAACTGACTAGGAGACCTCCTGACTCCACTACAGGTTAAGGTGTACACACGGAATTGTCCTGATTTTCCTACAGAGGGTCAAGCACCGGGTCTTCATAGTAAGTCCTGGATAAATCTCAGTGGATTACCTGTAATGCACATAGAGCTGTTGAGACATCCATGCATGATGGATAGAACTACATGCGTAATTTGGGGTGCCCCTGTTCTCTGCCCCTTAGGAGCACCACAGATGGGCAAAACCAAGACCAACAGGAAAACCAGAAGAAATATGCTTCGAGATAAATCACTACCAACGACACTCTGTACCTCACTCCACTGCTAAGGAGAGTAAGAATCTGAGAAAGTGATAAGGCAGCTGCTACTCAGCCAACCCACTCTGTATGGCAGGTTCACAGAGACCCCTTTTTTCATAAAAAACAAAAAACAAACAAACAAAAAAAACCCCACCCAAAACCCAGAAACTTGCCTCTAGTTTACCTTTACAAAGGAGGGATTTGTTTTGCTTGGGTAGCTGCTAAAATCTAAAATTCAAAATCCTAGCCGTATGGGTTTTTTTTTTTTGGGGGGGGGGGAGGGTAGGGCAAAAATGAGATAGAGAGGGCTCTCCTGACAGTAGACCAGTGGTTCTCAACAGAAGGGAGCAACGCTGCCCCCAGAAGACATTTGGCACTATCTAGAGATAGTTTTGATTGTCACAACTGGAAGAGTGCTGCTGACATCTAGTGGATAAACGCCAGGCATGCAGCTAAACATCTTAAAATGCACAGAATTACAGGACCCCAACCATCAATGAAGTTGAGAAACCATGGTCTCTGCAAACTTAGGGCATTTTTTTTTTTTTAACGATTTATTTCCATCTTTGCCCTCCATCTTGTCGCCTGACCTGTCTCGGGCTATGTGTTATGGATCCCTTGGAAATTAATATTCATACCTTAGAATAGCCAAGGCCAGAATGTGAGGTTTGCTTCAGCCTCTCACGAATCTGTCAGAGATGACACAGTCTCTTTCCCTTCCCTGACACACAGATGGTGTCACAAGGTTAAATGTTAGCTGTAAAATTAGGTGTGTGCCAACCCTTTGAAATGCATGTGAATCCTCTGCCCTCACTACAGTGCCCCCTGGGAGTCTCCTCACTCTATAAAATCTGTGGACCAAGGTCCAGACTTTGCAAATAGCTAGCTGTGTCTCGCTGGATTGTCACCAGCTTGATACCTTGCAGTAAGTTACTCTGAATAAAACTCTGTGTAAACTGTACAGAGTGGCTTGCTTTGTATTCTGGTCTCGAAGTGCCTTCTCAGGTTGGGGGAAGCTTTACTATCCCTCTCCCACCTTCTAACACAAGTAAACAGCCCCGATTGAGTTTTCAAGGTGCCTGGCACAAAGAGACCTTGCAACTCCATCCCCTGTAAGACACTCAGACTGTGGCTGAGGGTTTGAGAATTCACTCTTCAAAACCAATTCACAAGGGTCTCCTGTAAAGACTAGGCAGGAAGGAAACTAACAAGCAGATCCCCAAGATGATCTCTCCTTTCGCTTTGACTTGTCCCTCACACTGCATTCAGGAAATGCCCAGAAATGCCTATTCTCACCCAGGCAAACACTGGCCCCCCCCCAAACTGGGCCTATTCCTTTGTTGCTCTGTTAGGACTGTAATGCTCCTATCAATTTATGCCCTTTGGTTTATAAGTTCAGCAGCTTCTGGAAGGTTTTCTCGCCCCCATCACTTCCTCCTTTGGGAATCCAGACCCATCCCCCCATCCCCCCCTTGGTGGCTGTCACCTTAGCAAAGCCAGCCTTTCCCAAGGGGTTTGTTTTGCAAGATAAACTGTTGTGAGAGATACATTCACATTTTTGTTCTTTCCTCCTGTGGGAGCTAAGGGCAGGCCACCCCAAAATGTGCCACCTTGGCATATTATTTCAAACCACAGTTACTTAAGAAACAGCCAGTGCAAGAACACTTGGAACCCCCCTTTGCCTCCAAAAAGCAGGAAATAAATCTCCCCTGTGGAAGGTACCTTTCCCACACCAGGAGGTAAAGAGACAAACCTTATCACCAGAGACAGGAAATTCAGAGCTGAGAAGACTGTATAGACAACCTTTGCTCCTTTTACTAATTTACTACTCCAGCCCAAATTCTGTTTAGAATTCCTTACTAATTGAAGATCCTCAATAATACGTTTTCTTTGTCCTGCCAATTCCCCACAGAGTTATTGTTTCTTTGTCAAAACAGTATAAATACTGTCCACTTTGGTCATTTCTTTGTTTGTTTTTTAAAGATTTTATTTATTTATTCATGAAAGACCACACATACACATATACAGAGAGGTAGAGACACAGGCAGAGGGAGAAGCAGACTCCATGCCAGGAGTCCGATGCGGGACTCAATCCCGGGACTCCAGGATCATGCCCTGAGCCGAAGGCAGGCGCCAAACCGCTGAGCCACCCAGGGACCTGGTCATTTCTTTGGATGACAATTTTACTACTGGGTCTCTGTGTGCATGTAATTAAACTTTGGGTTTTTTTTTTCTCTTGTTGATCTCTCTCATGTCAATTTAATTTAGTCCAGTGAAAACTTTGAAGAGTAAAAGAAAAATTTCCTCTCCAATACTCCCATCATCTTCCTCCACATTAACAAAATACAGATTGAAATTTACAGTTGCTTACACTTTTCCTCAAAATAGGAAAAGGATTGAGTGTTCTGATTAATAGTGTCTTCATTTCATTTTCAGGTTCTTCTCTCATGGAGGAAAATAAACAGGAATGGTGATCTTATCAACCATGGTTTCAGTAAGCAGAGCTACACTGTCGTTAGGAAGGTGTCACTAATATACTGCTAATGAGTAACAAAATCCTTGTTGGTTCCATAGTGAAAATGTGCTTGGTTCTAGTTCTTATTAATAGGAGTAGTCCTGGTTTTGATTTATTTTGTGTTTGTATCACCCTATGTCTCCAGCCTCAAGATTGTCCCTCTTTCAACTCTTGAAACGTAGAAAGAGCACATTCCTGCCTTAGCCCCTCAATTCCTGTTCCTCCTCCTCAGAAATTAATTTCCACTCATTCAGCTCAGGGCTGGCTCCTATTATTGGCTTATCACCTCTTCAGTAAAAGTGTCACCTCCTCACCTTTTTGATTATCCTATTATATGAACCCCTCTCTTTTTTTAAGTCATAACATTCTGATCTTTTGCTTCAAAACATTTATTACACAGGTGTAATTATCATATGCATGCATGCTTATTATCTGCCTCTCCCAGTGTTGTATCAACCCCAAGAAGAAATGAAGTGGTTTTTTTTTTTTAATCAATGCTTGTTCACTAAACATGTAAGATAAAGAGCATTGTTGAGAAGGTTCCAGTCTTCTATCATCTTTATTCCTCTTACCCTAATGATCACATTACATTTTCTTTAAGGATCTTTCATGCTAAAAAAAAAAAAAAAAAAAGGATCTTTCATGCTTATCTCTTCCTTGCCTTGTCCATGACCAGCAGCCCAGGTCAGGCCCCTACACTCTAGACTTCATACCATGTCCTTTGGTCTCAATACCCTCTACTAGGTTTTACCATCGGACCATTTTCCTAAATTACCACCTTTATCATATTGTTCCTGTTTTTTTTTTTAAGATTTATTTATTTATTTATTTATGAGAGACAATGAGAAAGAGAGAGAGAGAGAGAGAGAGAGAGGCAGAGACACAAGCAGAGGGAGAAGTAGGCTCTTCGCAGAAGCCTGATGTGGGACTCGATCCCAGATCCCAGGATCATGACCTGAGTCAAAGGCAGCCACCCAACCACTGAGCCACCCAGATGTCCCATGCTATTCCTATTTTAAAGTCTGTATGTCAAATCCTAATTTGTGTCCAGTGCCAAGGTTTTCCTCTGAGGAACCCATCTTAGCCACCTAAATTTCCTTTCTCTTCATTCTTCCCAAACTCTGGTCTTGCCATGCTATTCCCCTTGGTCATTCAAAATGAGATATGCTATAAATGTAAAATACCCATTGGGCTTTGAAGACTTAGTACAAAATAAAGAATGTAAACTATTTTGATGATTTTTATATCAATTATACGTTAAAGTGATATTTTGGATATACTAAGTTAAATATATCAGTAAAATTAATTTTGTCTGTATACTATATTTCATCTATATATTTCCTGTATAGAATTTCATAATTGAACACATTTATTTGTTTTTCCTTCAGTTTTACTGACATACTATTTGTTCCTTTTTAAATATGGTTATTGGAAAATATAGAATTGCCCATATGGCTCGTATTGGTGGCTCACATTATTTATCTATTGGACAACCTCACTGGCTTTTTCTCCTGTGTCTTGCCCTGTTACTGTCCTTTTTCTTGAGATGTGCGATTTCCTCATGTAATTTAAGATCCCTAGTAGGCCTAGCTAGGGCTGGGCACAGTGATAGGATTCACAGGGACAGCTTCCTCCCACAGGATATTGCTAAGAAAGATCACAAATTGTCTTCTCAGAGCATGAGAGCTATAAAAGACATTCTGATGCTGAGCCCAGGCAAGTGCAGCATACACATGCAGTTCTCAGCACAGGAGACTAAAGCCCACAGTTCCTGAGGCTCAGTGTTCTAACACTCCTTATAGCTGCTGACACCCCTGAGGCCATTAACATAATTTCAAGGGGCTCTTAACCAGTCCATTGTTTCTCAGGATTATTCAAAAGTTAATAGAAGACAACACAGTCGGGGTATCCCAGCTTGTTTTATCTAGGGATTAATAAAACTTTCTGTTAAGACATTGTAAAACAAGCTTTTTAATACTGTTGTCCAGGCTTTGTGTTCATCAAGGTTTAATAGGAGAAATAATAGAACATTTTACTAATACAGTTATGATACAGACCAGTCCTATCAAATAGAACTTTCTCTGATGATGGAAAGTTTCTTTTTTTTTTTTTTTAAAGATTTTATTTATTTATTCATGATAGTCACACAGAGAGAGACAGAGAGAGGCAGAGACACAGGCAGAGGGAGAAGCAGGCTCCATGCAGGGAGCCCGACGTGGGATTCGATCCCGGGTCTCCAGGATCACGCCCGGGGCCAAAGGCAGGCGCCAAACCGCTGCGCCACCCAGGGATCCCCTGATGGAAAGTTTCAATATGGTAAGTGCTAGCAATATGTGGCCATAAATTATAATAAATTTACATTTACATGAAAATACACACATGGGTCCCGTGGCTAGATTTTATATAGTGCCATTCTATTCCATGTTATTCTAAAAAAATGTTTCTTTTCCTTCTAAAAGTAAGGAGATCATGAAGAATCACTGGAATAACAACAAATCTGTACCATTTCCATTCTAGTTGATACTCTTTATGTTTCATTAAATTAAAAATTAACATTATTAAATTTATTTTCCTATGCTTGAAGATCTCTAACATTTTTTTCCTGTGACAATGAAACTAAATTTCACTAGATGATATACTAAGTGAAATTGATTTTATCTACATATTGGGTAATAGATGCAGGACTGTCAATGTTTACTGTCTGCTACTTGAGATAACAGCGAACAGCAATCTGAGTTGACAGACAACGATTCCCTGGGAGGTGGGGAGCAGAGTGTGAAGGTGAAGCGCAGACATAGACAGGCTCTAGTGAAATGCTGCTTTCTGAATTTGCCATATCTTCCTCTTTCCTTTACTCCTCATTCTGCTTACCCCCATTTTAAAAATGGCCAAATATCTGAGGGAGGCACTGAGTCGATAATGATGATAAAGACGGTGATGATGATAATCATAGTACCAGAAGTAACCTGCCAACACAGTCCTCACTGTGTGGCAGGTACTAGCAAAGGGCTTTCCATGTTATCCTTTCTAACCCTCAGCGATCTTGGGTTGTTCTTGGTCGCAAGTGTGCAATGGGCCTTCTGGTTACTTCCTATTACGGCCCTGAAAGGAACAAAGGAGGGCTCTGGGCAGAACCCTTTATATCCAGCAACAGTGGGCTGTTAAGTTGCCAGACACAATACATATTGTCCTTACAACTGAAAGGCAGAAGGTCTGGGATTTAGGAACAGGACATACTCAGTGGCTCAGGGCAGCAGAAACCATAAAATTCCCCCCAGTGAAAACAGGGAGGAGGGCTGGTGCATCATTCCAAAAAGTAAAATCAAATCATGATTGTCACATGCTTTTTCTTAGTAACTTACAAATAAGAACATTTCAGGCAGCCTGGATGGCTCAGCGGTTTAGCGCCACCTTCAGCCCAGGGCCTGATCCTGGAGACTCAGGATCCAGTCCCATGTCAGGCTCCCTGCATGGAGCCAGCTTCTCCCTCTGCCTGTGTCTCTGCCTCTCTCTCTCTATCTCTCATGAATATATACATAAAATCTTAAAAATAAATAAATAAATAAATAAATAAATAAATAAATAAGAACATTTCATCTGAGGTGGGAAATCAATCAAGGGAAGCCTCCACAACTCCCAAGCCACTACTAAAAGAAGCAAACTATTTTGAAGTCATTAGCATATTGAATTTTATACCTTCAAATTTCATCTCTTTGTAAATAAAAACAAACAAAAATCAAGAAAAACTCCCACACAAACACAAAATATTAGTAACTAGACAAATACTATCATTTTTTTTCCCTCAATTTAAGCTTCAGACCGCAAATGTAAATGTTGGGAATAAGCCATTAGAGTAATATGTGAGTCTACTGGTAGGAAGCCACCCCTAGCAACCAGAAACGTATGACTCCAGTCAGTTTATTCTAATGAGAACAGAGTCAATGTTGGAGAAAACAAAATAAACCTAAAATAAAAATATATTTATGAAGCAGCTTTAAGGCCATGAACTTAACCAGATTAGCATTACTAATGAATTCATTTTCTTATGCGTAATATAGGGTTAAAGAAAAGAAATCTAAGGAGGAAAAGTTAAGAACCTGAAATTTTGAAGCAAGCCAACATTTGAAACTCTGTTAACTCATGGAGAAAAGTGGGAAATATATAAAATATTCCTAGCCTTTTCTTTAACTCCTCTCTCCACTAACACATACGCTATCCTCCTCCTACAATCTCGTTGGTTCTTTACCAGGGTTATTTTGTTCCTCAGTGGATATTTAGAATGTCATTTAACACCTACAGTGCACACTGCACCCACAACAACACAGAATGACCCATCCCCCATGTCAGTAGAACCTCGGTGGACAATCCCTGCACCACAGGGACACAGCAGGGAACCGGTATTTCAGGAGGGGGATGAGATACAAGAGGTTTCAGGAAAGACCATCTGCTGCCTTGATTAATATGCTGTGTTTATGGCAGAGCCCATTTGGGTAAGCTGGTCAACCAGAATGAACTCTGCAATTTGTGACTTGAGAAAGAATATTTCAGATTGTGAAGCTACTGACCTGCTTACAAACATTAACATGCAACTTCCAGAACATTAAGACTCTCAGAAATAATTCGCAGTCTGTGGATCAATGTTTGTAAGAAGACTGTTGCTAACAAGAACAATACAGAACAGGGGCAGCCCCGGTGGCACAGTGGTTTGGCGCCGCCTGCAGCCCAGGGCGTGATCCTGGAGACCCCGGATCAAGTCCCATGTCGGGCTCCCTGCATGGAGCCTGCTTCTCCCTCTGCCTGTGTCTCTGTCTCTGCCTCTCTCTCTCTCTCTGTCTCTATGAATAAATAAATTTAAAAAAAATCTTTAAAAAAAAATACAGAACAGGTTCCAAGCTATTTGAAACTGGAATACGTCTCATCCTATTTCTGCATGACATCATTTTCACATGGTAAACTTTGTCAAGAAAACGACTTTCCAAATCTTTTAATGGTAATCATTTTGCAATATATGTGTATCAAATCAGCACATTGCACACCTTCGACTCACATGAGGTTATGTGGCAATTATATGCCAATAAACCTGGGGAAAAAGAATTTTCCACGTTTATTTTAGAAGACAAATAGAGAAACAAATAGTTATTCTCATGGTTCTGAAGGTACACAATCCCACTCTGGAATGCCACTGACACTATACAGATAAACACAGGACACGTGACTATCATGCAACAGCAAGCCTCTCACTCTCTTTTCAAAGATTTATTTGAGGGCAGCCCAGGTGGCTCAGCAGTTTAGCACTGCCTTCAGCCCTGGGCGTGATCCTGGAGACCCAGGATCGAGTCTCACATCAGGCTCCCTGCATGGAGCCTGCTTCTCTCTCTGCCTGTGTCTCTGCCTCTCTCTCTCTCTGTATCTCTCATGAATAAATAAATAATTTTTTTTAAAAAAACAAAAATTTATTTGAGAGAGTGAGTGAGTGAGCATGGATGAACAGAGAAGGGGGTATGAAGGGGCAAAGGGAGAAGGAGAGAGAATCTCAAGCAGACTCCAAGCTGAGCCTGGAGCTTGAGGTGGGGCTCAATCTCACGACCCTGAGATCATGACTTGAGCTGAAACCAAGTCGGACACTTAATGGACTATATCACTCAGGTGCCCCAACCTCTCACTCTCTTTAAGGCAGCAGTGTACTCACAGGCTTGGTTCCAGGTTTCGTTACGTGCAGCTGCAGGGCCTTCCTGGCATGAACGTGGGGATCTGGAATCTTCTCCAAAGTGACTTGCATGGAGAGGCTTGAAGAATGGCCCTCAGGCTACTCATCACTGCCATGTTTAGCTTGAAATCTTGATTGGGCCCCAAATAACTTGCAGGAACCTAATAACCTAGAAGCAGGAGGACAGAAGAGGAAAAGCTGTAAACAACTGAGACTGGCCATCAAGTGGAAACCTCTAAGCAGGACAACATTCAGACTATGAGTACACACGGTTGGGGGAGGGAAGGAGGGCGGGCTGAGGGGGGAATGAGTCGGTAATCTACTCCTCTTCCTGAAACTCACTGGTCAACTCCAGGAGGATAGTCTCTTTAGCTGTGATGTCCACTTCCCACTCCTTCCTACACAGCAGCCACATGGACTGTTTCTTCCCTCTCCCGAAGCTCCCTCCAGCCTAAGGGCTTGTGCAGATGCTCCTCCTTCCCTGGACCACTTGTCCTCCATCTGCACCTGGTTAGTTCCTCCTCTCTCCTCAGGTGTTCCGCTCCAGCATCACTTCCTAGAACCTCCCCTGACCACGGGCTCAGCCCAGCGCCCTCTTCACCTCCCTCACGGTGCTTCTTGCAGTTGAACACCTCCTCAGGAACGTACATTGTGACGCCACCTCCCCAGCACCCCAGCCCCGTGGCAGTAAGGGCCGTGTCTGTCTCTGCCGCAGCCGCATCTCTTGGGGACACAGGGCCTGGCACATGATGGCCGCTCAGTGACCTGGGGGCACACCTCCTCGGTGATGGAGATGTGCATCCCGATTTCAAGGACTGCAAACTGTGAAGTGGTGGCCAGCATGTTCTTGGACAGTAGGAAGGGCTCTCCCTAGAGGCCACCATCACCCAGTTGTGGGGTTACTTATACTTCTGAAACACTTTTAAATGCTTGCCGTTTCAGACGAGGGCCTCGCATCCCCACCTCTCAGACGTGAAGGACCCCCAAAGTTCTCCCCGACCTGCAGGGGGAACACACCCAAAGATGAACCTAAGTTGGTCTCACAGGGATGGAAATTCTGCTGTAAATGCTTGTACTTCTGCGCTGATTGCTATTTCCTTTGTTCCAGGAACCATGCTGGGGGCTGGGATGCAAAGCAGAACAAGGCACGAACTGGACCCTCCACGTGTGCAATTCATTTCTCCCCCTTGGAGCCTCCTGAAATGCACATCATATGGCAAGGAAAACCATCCAGGACTCCTCAGGTTCTGCCTGTGGCCTACCAGAGACCTCTCAACTGTCTGGCTGTGGTGGCAGGCAAGCGGGGGCCCAAAGTCACATAACTGAAATTGAGGATGCACTGAACACACATGTCATTTACAGATCGGAACTTTTTTCTGCATATCATCTTTCTGAGAAAAGCGTAAGGTACAAAAAAAGCACATTATGATCCCCAGCAATGCTGAGCAAGGCAGAAAAGTTGATTTCATCCTCCTCTCTTCATGTATCTCACTATTAATTGACTGTGAACCTGCTCTTCTCCCCTGTTTTGCTGCCTCAAACTTGCCAGTTCCAATCTAGAGGAAAGAGGGCTATACCCAAGCGCAAGGAGAGAGGAAAAAAAAAAAAACAACAACACACCTGAGCTGTGTCCACTGAAAGCAGGAAGCAGAGTTACTTCCTATTATGGCCCTGAAAGGAACAAAGGAGGGCTCCGGACAGAACCCTTTATGACCAGCAACAAGCCATGTGTCGGGACTATTGCAAAGTAAAGGGTGATAAACAGCTAGCCTTGCAACCTGGTTCCACGCACTCTATGGTATACATCACTTTGCCAATGAACACACTGAAGTATGTTAGCCAGTTGGGCTGCTCTACCAAAATGCCATAGACTGAGTGGCTTAAACAACAGACAGTTACTTATTTTGCACAGTTCTAAGGGCTGGAAATCCAAGATCAACGTTCAGGCCAATTGGTTCCCGGGGAGAACCCACTTCATAGCTTGCTAGACAGCTACCTTCTCACCGAGTCCTTACATGATACACAGCAAGCTCTGGACTCTCCCTTTTCTTTAAGGACACTAATCCTATCATGTAGCACGATGACCTGATAACCCTAATTATGGTCACAAAGCCTCCGTCTCCTGGCACCATTCGATTGGGTGTTAGCGCTTCAACAAGTGGAGATTCCTTTAACCATCCTTCATTCAATCCATCATTCTTTTATCTTTTCATTCACCAGGTCATCAATCAAACGTCTATTAAATACCAGACACTGTTCTAGGATCATTAGAGGAATAAAACAAAGGCTCTACTCTTGTGGAACTTACATTCCAGTAGGGGGAGCAGACAATAAATAGCAACGTAATACATACGTAAGTCAGCCATATAGACAATTAAATTATGTTCAAGGAAAAGTAGAGCAGGATAGAGTAAATTTGGAAGTGCCACTGGGAAAGGAGTGTTGCATTTAAAATAAACTGCTCAGGGACGGCTGGGTGGCTCAGTGGTTGAGTTTCTGCCTTTGGCTCGGTGTGATTCCAGCGTCCGGGATCCAGTCCTGCATCGGGCTCTCCACAGGGAACCTGCTTCTCCCTCTGCCTGTGTTTCTGCCTGTCTCTTTCATGAATAAATAAAATCTTTAAAAATAAATAAAATAAAGTCAACTGCTCAAAGGAGGCTTTATTGAAAATTGAGCTAAAGATTTAAGAAATGAAGGATTTAGTAATAAGGCTATCAGCAGGAAGGATACTCCAGGAAGAGGGAATTGCCTGTGCAAAGACTGAAGTGGGGACGTGTCTGGCAAATACAAAGGGATAGTAAGGTGGCCAGCATGGCAGGAATAGTGTACTAGGAGGAGGGTAGTAGGAGATAAGGTGGAGAGGTAATGCATGCCAGATTGTATAGATTTCTAGGCCACTGTAAAGGTTTTTTTCTCTAACTCAGGGTTTCTCAATCTTGACATTATTGACATTTGACCAGGTAACTCCGTGTTGAGGCTGTCCTATACACTGTAGGATGTCGAGCAGCATCCCTGGAGGGAATGAAAAGGGAAGTAGTTGTTGAAGAAGGCCCCGTGACTTTATGGCTGGATGATGCTGGTGGTAGAATGAGGATGACTGCCTGAAGAGGAACAAGCTGGCAAAAGGAGCAAGTGGGAAAGAAAGATGACAGTCTTCCTGCTAATTCTATGGATTTGAGGTCCAAGGGGACAGCAAGAGGAAAAATCTAGGAGAGTTGCCAGGGCAGCTCTGGTGCTCAGCAGAGAGCATGAGGCTAGAGAGAGATTTTCATTCCCCAAATAGTCAAGAATAGTGCAGCTCTTTACTAAGACCCAGAAAGGAGGGTGGGTGTGGTGAACTTTGGTTCATTGTCAACTCCAAAGCAGGCTGAGAACAATGACAGTTCTCAGGGACCTGCAGGGGCAGGTTGTGGGGCAGCTTTTCTCACCAGAAATATTGGACTTCTCTCCATATTCCGGTAAGACTTTTAAATAGAGTGGAGATGGCCAGATTAGCAGTAAAGGACGAAGGGAAAGCAGGAAGTAATGTGGCTTTCAGTGGCTGACAGAAAATTAATTCCACCCAAATTAGTGGAATTCTTCGCTATCGTCCTGCATTTCTCAAGCTTTCGCAGCAAAATTAAATGAGAAGGAATTACACTGATAATAAAGAGTTTCCAACAACAACAACAACAACAACAAAGAGTTTCCAACAGCTTCAGCACAGTAGCTTTTAACTCATGCTACAAAAAAAGCAGAGCCACCAACAACGTTCATGTTTTGTGGGTTCTTTCCCTCCAGATCTGGGGCAGGGCAAAAAGGAAAAGGAGACAACTGAGTAGAGAAAACTCAGATATGCCCACCTGACAGAGCTAAGCTGATCCCCTGCCCTGGTGTGGCTGTGACTCTGCCCATAGCTTTTGGCATGGCCAAGGGGCGGAGAGCAAAGATGCAGATGTGAGTGAGTCCCAGGCTGCTGCGCCTGGGTTTCTGGAACTGCAACCCCCCACCTCCCAAAGTGTCTGGGACAGCTGATCTACCGTTAAATGGACAAGCTCCCAAGGGGATGTAGCTGCTTGGCGACCTTCACAGTGGAGTAACAGGGTCAGAGTAGGGAAAAAGCGATCTCCTGCTTCCTCCTCCCCGCTCTACAGAGAAGCCCGGCGGGGACTGCAGCCATCCTCGCGGAACCGCCAGCCTGTTGCAGCTTCAGGGCCCATCACAGAGCATGGTCGTGAGGGGAAGAGGGCGGTCCTCTCTAATACGGCCACGCGTGCCCCCTACTCCTTATGCTGTAATCGCCGCCGGATCTTACCCGAAAGTTTCCCTGACCGCGGACCCCTCCGCTCTGCACCGAGGAGACTCATGCGCGCGGCCATCTTGGCTACGTCCGGTTACGATTCGCCACGCCCCTCACGCCGGGTACGTCATCTCGCTTAATTACGTCATGCCACGTCCCCGTCGCCCCGGCCCAGGTCTCAGACAAAGCAGTTAAAGTCCTTGGGCTCGCTCACCGCGTCGGAGCCAGAATCTGCTCTCCATGCACCCACAGCCTGGGTCTGCACCCGTTCTCTGCCCTGGCTACACCGCTACTGCTGTTGCTCCGGGCCTGAAGTTGCGGCCGCGCGCTTGCGCACTAACTTGGCCCCGCCTCTGCCTTCTGCCTGGACCCACCCCCGCTTCGAGCTGGCGCTACTCCGGGGCCCCGCCTCTCCACGGGTCTTCTCCACATCCTTGTTATCCCTGGGATCAAGCTCATTCCTCTGAACCCCTTGTGCCCACGTTCCTCCTTTCCAGTCTGGTAATTCCTCTGCCCTTTGCTCGAGCTCACCTCTTCCGCAGTCTCGGCCAACTCTGTCAGGCCCTTACAAGCGGTCATGCCCCCCCCCTTTCACGCACTAAGTCCACCTTTTTCAGGTTACGCCCCTGGGCCATGCCTAGGCCACGCCCTTCCCGACTGGGCCGTCGCAGACGCTCTTTCCCACGGTGTCCAGGCCCCGCCCCTCACGCCGGGTCACGTTCCTTCCCTGCTTTCCACGGGCCTACGTCATGGCCAATCCCAGCGCCCCGCGGCACGACGCGAAGATCCACATTGGCCGCGCCCCCGCAGCGTCTGCGCATTTGTGGCGATCAGTCGCGGCCGCTCCCTGGGTTCTCAGGACCTCCGGGTTTGCGTCGGCTACGACCGGGCCGCGCCTCCTGCTCTCCCTCTGCTGGCGGAGCTCGGCCCCGAGAAGCTGCTCAAGAGCGGGCGGGGCCCTTGTGTTTCCGGAGAAAACCGACCACGCCTTCGAGCTAGACGTCAGTGGCGTTTATAGTGAAACGGACCTTTGTATCTGTGATCTTCGTCTAAAAATAGACTTTGTTCATATTTCTCCCAGCTCCAAACCACAACTTCACGAGCAGAAACCGAATAGGTAACAACTAGGCACTGACTGGAACTGTGTTCCTACCAGGCTTCAACCAGCCTTAAATGCTAGGCATAAGCACACCCTACCTCCTGACATTTCCTTCAGGTGACTTTTTCTAAGCACCTGCTGCCCTCATGCTAGCTAGAGTCTGTCCAGACAGCACAACACTTAGACCCGTGTTTGCAGATCCCTGCCCTAGGATTAATCTTCTTTACTCCCTCCGTTTATAAGCCTGTGTCCACAAGAAAAATTGGAAAAGGTTACCACTTTTTTTTCTGTCCAGAAGTCTCTAAATAGGGCACTTCGGGAGGCAGGGCACTTACCATTAGCCATTCAGTTATTCAATTTTTAAAAAGATTTTATTTATTCATGAGAGACAGAGAAAGGCAGAGATAAGCTGAGGGAGAAGAAGGCTCCTCGCAGGGAGCCAGAAGCGGGACTCGATCCCCAGAATCCGGAATCATGCCCTGAGCCAAAGACTGATGCTCAACAGCTGAGCCACCCAGGTGTCCCCAGTTATTCATTCATTTAAATCGTATTTATGGAGTACTAAATTCCAGTGACAACACAAACCTCAAGAACTTACAGGCTGAAGTTTTCCAACTTGGGTTTGGATGAGACAAGAATTGAGAAAGTTAAGGTGTGGTAAGGGGGTTGGAATAAGTGGACAAGGCCTTGGTAAGTGCTGCTTTCTTTTTGTAATTGAGGTATAACATTATATTAGTTTCAATTATACAGCGTAATGAGTTAGTATTTGTGTATATTGTGAAATGATCACAGTAAGTCTAGTTAGCATCCATCACAATCATAGTTTAAAATTTTTTTCCTGTGATGAGAACTTTTTAAGATTTACTCTTGACAAATTTCAAATATACAGTACAGTATTATTAATTATAGTTACCATTCTATACTTTACATCCCATGCATGATTTACTTATCTTATAACTGGAAGTTTGTACCTTTTGACCCCCTTTACCCATTTTGCTCACCCAACTCCCTGCCTTTGGCAACCAATAATTTGTTACAAGTTCAGTTTTCTGTTTTTGTTTGTTTTTCAGATTTCACATGTTAGTGAGATCTTACCGTATTTGTCTGACTTATTTCACGTAGCATAATGCCCTCCAGGTTCCTCAGGTTTTGTTTTTTCTGTTTTAAAGATTTTATTTATTTATTCATGACACACACACACACACACACACACACACACACACACAGAGAGGGGGGGAGGCAGAGACACAGGCAGAGGGAGAAGCAGGCTCCATGCAGGGAGCCCGACGTGGGACTCGATCCCAAGTCTCCAGGATCAGGCCCTGGGCTGCAGGCGGCGCTAAACCGCTGAGCCACCTGGGCTGCCCTTGGTTTTGTTTTTTTAAGAAGCAGGTTTTCTTGATTTTCCAAGGGAAATCCTGATTCCTCATCATGATGGCACTAGGAATTAACTCGGAGACAAATGCCAAAAAGATTTTTATGTAGATCCCCTAAATGTAAACTGTTGCCCAGCATCACAAAGTATTGAATCAATTCTATGAACCGTCCCAACTTTTTTGTTCATTTGACATCACAGGCCCTCAGTGGTATGGCTTTATTCAGGGCAACATTTAGATCATTATTCCCCATGATGGCGAGTAAGTTTCAATTTGTCACCTGACTAAATAACTGTTAGGAAGCTTTATGGCTGAGTACACAATCAAAAGGAACAAGTTCTGTAGTAGATTAACAACGTCTGTCGTGGGCAGGATGCTTGAGTGGCTGCAACAACCTATCTGTCATCTTTGACTTGTGATAGAAGTATTGCATCCATATCTTTTAGGCAGTCCTCATAAACAACATTTCTTACTATAAGCTATTCACGATTTTCAGACAGTAAAAGGGTCAGGATCATTGTTGCTGGTCAGAATTTAAGGGCAGAAATTTTGACATGTTGGTTAATTCATATGCTTTGTATATCAATTAGAATGAGGATAGCTCAAGATTCTGTTATGAGAATGAGAGCATCTAACCTGAAAGGTACATGGCCCAATGGTCCCTCCACCTTTCTATATAGGTTGGCAAAGGAAGTACCCATAGTGAGGGCTAAATGTGACTAGGTGGCACTAACTGGAAACCAAATGGAAGGTGGAAAATAGAAGGTGGAAAATACTACTCCATAGAGCATGGCTGTAATAATTTTGGAAAAAATTATAACGTGCCTAAACCATGAGAAAACTCTTAATATGCCACCCAAGCAACATTGGAAAGAGTTAGATCTAGGAAGAAATATCAATAAGATCTTGCTTTTACTACCTGAGACTATTTATTTGTTTATTAAGATTTTATTTATTTCATGAGAGAGACAGAGAGGCAGAGACATAGGCAGAGGGAGAAGCAGGCTCCCCATGGGGAGCCTGATGTGGAACTCGATCCCAGGACCCCAGGATCATGACTGAGCCACCCAGGTGCCCCCTGAGACTGATTTTAATGCATTGATCTTCATGCATAAGATGAGACACACAAACCCACATGCGTTCCATTTAAGAAACTGTCCTTTAAATTCTTAAGAATATAAAGTAGGCAGAATTACACTCACTCAGCTTGTCTAAATTAATCTTTATTTCTAAACAGTAGTGATTAACTTTCTCTGAACTAGAAAAATGTTACCCTGTGAATAAAAAGACTAAGTTCATAATGGTTATGGCTGTTGATTAACCTACAAAATTTGATGAGCCTTCCAAATACTGTAGCTTCAGATTTCTTTTCATCTTAAGAAGGGCATAGGTATGGAAGTGGAGATACAAATATTCCAAAGCCAACTGTTCCTTGTTTAGCAGATACTAGAAGTTGTTTTTCTCTGACTAGGAAAGAAAACAATTTGCAGTGTACCTCATGATTTTTTACATCTGCATTCTTGAGCTTCTTCAAATGTTAGTTTATGATTCAAATAAGTAAATTCAGTTCTGTTAAGTTATCAAATACAGCCCATGAGAAATGTAAAAAAAATTTTAAAGATTTTATTTATTCATGAAAGAGAGAGAGAGAGGCAGAGACACAGGCAGATGGAGAAGCAGGCTCCATGCAGGGAGCCCATTGCAGGACTCAATCCCGCGACTCCAAGATCATGCCCTGGGCTGAAGGCAGGTGCTAAACCACTGAGCCACCCAGGGATTCCTGAGAAATGCAAAATTAAACCAAATATAGTCCTTGCTCTCCAGAAACTTAAAATTTGTAGACACAGAAGTAAATCATGTTGACAATAGGTGCATGTACAGATGTGAACAAAATGCTATGGGAACTCAGGAGAGAGAATAAAAAGTTAGTGGATCAGACAAATGTAAAACAAATAACAAAAACAACAAAAGAAAGTTTTCTCAAAGGAGGTGATATTTGAGATAGACCTGGAACAATAAGACGTTTAAAGGTAAAAAATGAAAGTTCATCATATTGAACTGGAAACAGTGTGAAAGGAAACACACAAAGGACAGAGGTGGGATGAGTCTCACTTGCAGGGACTGGCAGGTCAGAGGAATGGAGGAGGGGCCATGAGTGTAGGTGCATCTGAAAAGCCAAATTGGATTCAGATCTTAGAGGCCAAAGAGTTTGAATTCCCTGACATAGGCCCTGGGGTGCTGAGAAGATTTCAAGTGGGAATGGCTTCAATGTAAATGACAGAAGAAGAAAGACAGTGGAAGGTAGAAACAGCATGCAATTAGAGTGAGTTTTACATGTGCCTATACTTACTAAGCATCAGCTGTTGGATTGGCAGCCCATATGTGCCCAGTGCTCCAGCAACCAGGCATTTATTCTCATTAGCCATCTTAGTAATAAGATAAATGAGTTTATTTTAATAATAATTTCAGAATATGGAACAAATGATGTTAACATAAGTATGTTTGATTTTTACATACACACACACACACACACACACACACACACGATTCCCTTATAGCTTTTGTTTTTCCTTTTGTGAGTTACTTCCATTAAACTCTAATACAGGGATCCCTGGGTGGCGCAGTGGTTTGGCGCCTGCCTTTGGCCAAGGGCACGATCCTGGAGACCCAGGATCGAATCCCACGTCGGGCTCCCGGTGCATGGAGCCTGCTTCTCCCTCGGCCTGTGTCTCTGTCTCTCTCTGTGACTAACATAAAAAAAAACAAAAAAACAAAACTCTAATACAGGGAGAGAAAAGTTACCAGATGAAGGCTTAAATAATGTTTCTGAAATTTGCAAGATGTTTACCAATATCTCTGGCCTCTACTCACTAGATGTCAGTAACAACCCTCTCCAATTCATGACAACTGAAAATGTCTCCAGACATTACCAAAATGTCTTCTGGAGGAAAAAATACAGCTTTCCACCCCCCCAATTTTAAGAACCACAAAGTTAAAATATAATATTTTTCACTATAGACAAAAATATATCTTCCCAAGCATCTTAATGCTGACAATTTGAAAAGAATAAAATAATTTTCTTACCTCCTAATTATATTGAAAATTAGACTAATTACTACAAACGTCTTGACATGGTTTATTATATGGTTCATCAATTTTATTCCAATTTAAATGATAAAGGGCCATATTCCAAATTCTACAAATTCTATTGTGCAAAATTGAATGGAACCATTAGTTTGAAAAGTGCAAGCTTTTATGTTATAAAAAATTTGGGGGGGGGTACCTGGGTGGCTCAGTCGGTTAAGCATCTGCCTCCGTCAGCTCAGATCATGATCTCAGGGTCCTGGGATCCCTGTTCAGCAGGAAGTATGCTTCTCCATTTCCCCCTACTTATGTGTATTCTCTCTCTCTCAAATAAATAAATAAAATCTTTAAAAAATTTATGGGTTCAGCTATTAAAGGATTTTTTATATTTTTATTATGTCACAGCTAAATACATTTCCCAAAATCCAGTAAAAATATACAGAGTAAAGTTACATTTGAAATGATTTCACAGTTTACTGGTTTTAGGTATTCCAGGTTTACAAAATACATATTTATGACAATGAAATGGAATAATCAGGGTCAAAATTTATTTTATTTTTTTTCAGGGTCAAAATTTAAAAGCAACATTGATTGATTGCAAGTAAATGGAGTATTCATATGCCCACATGCTTTTACAACTCTGATGAACTCTAAAAGGCATCTTGCGTGAATCAAAAGAGTGACACACGTGTTTTCTTTTTGTGTGATCTCATATTTAATTTACCCTCCAGGGCAGTAGATCAATAGTTATGTGCTGAGAAACTGCTTTTCAGTAGTGTTGTAGAGTATGAAAAAACACGGAGAAATCAATTTCTTTTTCCTGTCTCAGGAGACTCAGTGCCTTTTGTATTGCTCATGGCAACAGTAATCTCAACTTTTTATCTTTGTTCTCTAAACTCTGTTGGAAGTAAATAGTAACATGTTCAGAATGATTGAAACTGCTTTACTTGTCATCGTTACCACTGTTACTGATAAATTCTGAACCTCCTATATGTGAAATTGCAGAAATGAACATTGTATGAAGCAAGTTTGGTATGAAGTCTCTGGAGGTTTAATGCTTAAAATTCGGTGTGAAAATAAAGAGCAAGTTTGTGCAAGACTTTTAAAAGTGGAGGAAATCCCCAGTATGTTAAGAGGTAAGAAAAGTAGTATCTAGTTCTGTGTTCCACCTATCTTATAGAGCTATCAAGCTCTTTGATAAGTTTTAGCTGTTCTAAGTGACCCCATACCTTGCAAGAGTTTTCATATTTTTAAAAAGATTTTATTTATTTATTCATGAGAGGCACAGAGAGAGAGAGAGAGGCAGAGGCACAGGCAGAGGGAGAAGCAGGCTCCCTGCAGGGAGCCTGACGTGGGACTCGATCCCGGGACTCCAGGATTATGCCCCGGGCGGAGGGCAGGCGCTAAACTGCTGAGCTCCCAGGGATCCCTGAGTTTTCATATTTTAAGTTGAGTCATTGACAGTGTCTTATTTTATTGTCACACTTTTTCTAGTCACCTGACAGGATTATAAAAGTTGATATTTTTCATCATTGTATTTTCGGCTGCTATTAATTTTGCTACTGTCAAATACTTTTCTTTTTTTTTTAATTTTTATTTATTTATGATAGTCACAGAGAGAGAGAGAGAGAGAGAGAGGCAGAGACACAGGCAGAGGAAGAAGCAGGCTCCATGCACCGGGAGCCCGACGTGGGACTCAATCCCGGGTCTCCAGGATCGCGCCCTGGGCCAAAGGCAGGCGCCAAACCGCTGCGCCACCCAGGGATCCCTGTCAAATACTTTTCTAAGCAAACATTGGGATATAGGAAAATTGAAGTTATAATTACAGGCTACTTAGAAAATAAGTATGAGTTCACTGTACATCTATATTTTTTATGTCAGGTGGCCAGAACAATACTCCAAGGAAAAATCATAGCCATAAATATTTTCATTATTAACTGAGAAAGACTAAATATACATAAGCCTATTTGTCAACCCAGGAGTTATAAGAAGAACAAGAAAACCAGCATAATGACAACAGGAATAAGGATTTAATAAATAAAAATAAGATTGATGACTCAGAAAGTAGAAAAAAAAGACTTGAAAATTAAGGTCTAGATCTTATTCTTTGGTTAAGCAACAAAACTAGACAAACCTCTGGCAAGAATAATGGAAAATGAGAAAAAATTAATATGAATACTAGAAAATACAAAGGGAATATAGCAATGAATATAGATACTTGATGGGAAATACTGTATAAAGTCCATGAGAATACTGGAAAATCTTGATGAAATAATGATTTTCTTGGAAATTGTGAACAGTCAGAATGGACTCGGAAACATAGAACCTGCAGTAAATGACAATATAAGAAATAGCAGTTTTGAAAGAACTCTTCCCCCCAAATATGTATGATCCAGATTCTTCAACTCTGCATTTCTTCTGCAATTTTCTTCTACATTTTAAAGTATTTGCAAACATAGACGATGTTAGAAATCTTTGTATACCATTTTCAAGATGGTAATATAAAGGCCAGGAAAAAAAATGAACTTCAAGAATCAGAACTTGAAAAGGAACCTAAATGATATTCTTCTATAAAAATAGGTTTAAAAACCTAAGGAAACACAGCAGTTAAGGCCAGAGGCATGTTAAAAATTATCAAACTGAGCTTATCTAAGGGTTGGATCAATGTAAAGGAATTTATTAGTAAAATGCACCAAATCATAAGATCTCTAGGATCATATTGATAGACACTGAAAGAGCAATTGATAAAATTCAACATGAATTCTTGATAAAAAGGATTTTTGTAAACTAGAGATAATAGGAGACTTTCTGTCTCACAACACATGAAGTTTAAAGTGACCCACCAGATCATGTGGAAAAGCAGCAGTCCCATTAGAGTAAGGAAAACAAGGGTCTGTGTTATTCTGCCATTACTATGCTGACAGTGCTGCTACAATGAGACAAAACAACAGCATCACACAAGAACGGGCAAGAAGATCCAAGGCTGAGGCAGGTGTGTTTCAGCTCTCAGGATGTATTACCACTGGTCATTCATACCAGCGGTATTACGGATATTTTGTATTTTTTCTCTTTGGGCTTCTCTGTGTTTCCTGTACAGAACTTCTATTGCTCTTTTTTCCTGTCTTTTTTTTTCTCTGTCATTTTTCAAATAAGACAACAAACATCAATAAAGTATAGACTAGAGGAAGTAAAGGATAGCGTAGGGAATGTAGTCAATAAAATGGTAATAACTGTGTGGTGACAGATGGCAACTACACTTATTGTGGTGAGCATTTGTAATGTATATAAACGTATATAAATGTAACATTCTTTGATACAACTCAAATTCATATAATGTATGTTCATTATATTTTAGTTAGGACAAATTTTAAAAATCATATTAAGCACTAATAGAGGGCCTGGCACATATAAATTGTTTAATGGTTAATTGTATTTTGAAAAGAGAGAGAAATCATAATCAAAAGGAAAGAGACTTCCTTTGCTTGTCAAAGAATGGCTTAACTATAATTCAGCATTTTACTGTCTTCAATCCTAGTCACATAACTGATTAAGAGCAAGAAAAATGTTTGATACTTTTATGAAGTTTAAGGCTAGAAGGAGGCTGAATCACATTTGTTTCTAATATAGCTTTGTTCCCTGATGCAAATAATTAGCTTTGTTATAATTTCCAACTACTGGCTTTTGCTTCCCATAAGGACTTTATCTAGTCTAACATTTCCCAAAATAATTTCATCTAGTCTGACTTCGTTTTCAGGGGTAAGTTATGTGAGCTCTCCCTTCTGGGAAATTCCCACTTCACCTGATAGTGAAATTGCTAGAATGATGGGCCTAAGTTTTGGCCACCTCTCCCTCTAATCCAACTTTTCCTGACCCTGTACCCTTGCCACCAAGATGAGGGAGAGGAGAGAAGCTTCCTCAGGTGGACTTCCCAAACAGAAATGGGTCCTCTCTGCTAAAATATCACCCCAGCTAGGAGGGGGAAATGACAGGACTCTCAAAGTGTTGCAGAAGTGTAGTTGTTGATCTTTTTCTCACGGCTGCTTTGAAAATTCAAGTTTTCTATTTAACATCAGGGTCACCCAATCTCATTTTTTTCCATTCTGGTTTTTAAGCAACAAGGTGGAATTTGGGGACTGAATTCAGGAAGAGGCAGTGTGGTAGAGAGGAAAGCCCTGACATCCACTGCCTGGGGGGGCTTGGCTTCTATTGGCATCCATAGAATGCCCACTAGGGGAGACTGTCTTCTGCTCATTATGGTAATCCTCAGAGCATCTCTGAGGCTTTGCTGCAATTTCAGTTTTGACCGATGATGACCAGTGAAGACCCGTGCAGTTCAGTGTGGTGGAGACAGGGTTCAAGTGACACCCCTTCCCTTCCTCCCATTGCCACCAATGCCTTAAACACCAGATCCTCAGTTCCCTCATGTGTAAGATATTATAACAACAGCAACTGTGAAGGTGCCATGTTGAGGGTGAGAGAAATAATCCAGTAGATCTAGTTCATGGCAGGAAACTCTTAATGACTGTGTTCTAGCAGCACTGACTAATGTAGTTGCTAGTCACATGTTTCTGTATAAATTAAATTAATAGAACATTTCATTTCTCATCAGCACTAGCCCCCCTTTCAAGCGGTCAATAGCTACCTATGTCTGGTGGCTACCGTGTTGGATAGTGCAGATGTAGAACATTTGTATCATCACAGAATGCTCCATTGGACAGCACTGTTCTGTATCATGAACTTTGAATTTACACCACCACCAGAGCTTAGGGCTGACCAAAAGGATTCCCTTTGAAGTGGAAGCACTCCCCGGATGTTTATCTGTGCAGGTGAGAGTCAGGTGAGGCCCTTGGAAGGGCATCCTTTGTTCACCAGAGATAGAAAGGGGTGATGTTTGTTTTCCAAATTAAGATAGCCTATCTAGGAGCCAGCTATCTTAGCTCTGAAAAGATGGAAAGTTGGAGCGAAGGGAAACGTCTAGAGAGGGCTCTGTTCTTTCCACAGTGCCCTCAGCCCGGCAACGACAGGAAGGGGCGGGAGAGGATTCTGGCTTTGAGTCAGCAGAGGAAACATTCTCTGGAGGTAGAGTTCAGAAAGGACAACTAATCTGTTTTCCAAATAGATTTTCGTAAATAACTGACAGGAGATGGGCTGCTTCTATCTAAGTATTAACCCAAATAATGGGGTTTAATCATTAAACCTTCTAGGTGGTGGCTTTCTTGTTTCTCTGATATTCTAATCCGGGTCACAGAATGGCTAAAGCAGCTTTAAGGGAGCGTGGATTTTCCCCCGCTTCCTTTGCCTTGTGTTTTGCCTTCTGAAACAATGTTGCGCCTGCTCTTTGTCCTGGTGCCTGCGATTCATGCTCAACTGTGTCAGCCAGGTAGGTAGCTGTGAAACTTAAAAATAGGGTAGCAGTTTTCTCAATGATTGACAAGCCTTTGACTGAAGGACCTCTTTATTTTTTCAAAATCTGCAGGCGTGTTGTGGCTTGAAAGTTGAGACTGACTGTTGTATGAGTTTGAAAGAAAAATCTAAACCATCTAAGGTGATTGTAGTTAAACGTTCAGTTTTGGGGGCAGTTTAACTGAAGTTCTGTGTTCTGTTGATCTGAGTCGGTTAAATGTTTGAACTTCATGTTTTGACAGATTTTTATCATCACCTGCTCTTTTTTGTCTTTCTGGCAGATGCAGAGAATGCTTTTAAAGTAAGACTTAGTATCAGAACAGCTCTGGGAGATAAAGCAGTAAGTGGTGAACCTGCATGTTCATTTTTAATTTTGTTTGTTAATAACACCACTTTCTCTAGTGATGAGCCTCTGTTCAGTTATCTTGAACTCAGAGATTAATTCTAAAAACCTCAAATCTGACACTGTCTTAAAGTAAAAAAAAATATAAAATGGAACTTGTTAAACAATGATTTTGCCTAAAGTCTTCAATCTGCAGTATGTGCTAGAAAATCTGTGAAGTTTTGTGTTACACAAAACAATTTGCCAAGGATGCCTGGGTGGCTGGGTGATTGAGCATCTGCCTTTGGCTCAGGTCGTTATCTCTGGGTCCTGAGATCCAGTCCTGCATTGGACTCCCCGCAGGGAGCCTGCTTCTCCCTCTGCCTGTGTCTCTGCCTCTCTGTGTCTCTCATGAATAAATAAATAAAACCTTAAAAAAGAAAACAATCTGGTAAACTCGAACACTTCAGCCGGACATAGTGGAGCTGCAGGGCCCGAGTCGGGCACTCAGGTCTGGGCTGGGCTCTGCGCCTCACCATTGGCGTCATTTGGATCTTGTCTCAGTTTTCTAGTCAGTGAAAAGATGGCACGATTTCACCCATATCAGATTTTTCATAGGATGAAAAGTTTCTAGTTCTTTTTTAAAAGATGTGATTTGTTTATTCATGAAAGACACAGAGAAAGAGGCAGAGACATAGGGAGAGAGAGAGGCAGGCTCTCTGTGGGGAGCCTGATGTGGGACTTGACCCCAGGACCCCAGGATCACAACCTCAGCCAAAGGCAGACGCTCAACTGCTGAGCCACCCAGGTGCCCTGAAAAGTTGCTAGTTTTAATGTGAAGTTTCTTCCATTTTTCTCAAAGTAACAACATGAAATATGTGCTTATGAAATTGAAGTTAAAAAAATACTCATAAGGCACATGTAGCTATAAGAACAGGATGGCCTGTCAAGTTAAGATGATTCGTGTAATCCTAGTTTTAGTATTTTCATGTGGTCTGTGAAAATTTTCTGCAATAGAAGGCGATATTAAGATGCGTCAGGGTAGAAGCAATAAGAGAGTGCTAAGAGAACTTAGAGGTACGTATTGTCTCTGCAGGCCAAATCAAAAACATATTATTTTATTCATTCAGTGACTAATGATCATTATAACAGCCAGCATTTATTGAGAACTTAGTTTACTTTCCAGCAAGGACCCTTCTGAGCACTTTACTCACGTCAATTCACGTAGCCCCCACAACAACCTTTTGAGAAAGGTAGTATGGGCATTCCCACTCTCCTCGAGTACATGAGAAAACCAAGGTACAAAGAAATTAAGCAACCTGCTCAGGATCTCAAGTCAGCAAGTGACAGAGATGAGATTTGAACCCACGCAGTCTGACTGTTGAATCTACTCTTCCTACCGGAGTGTAGTTACTTATCCCGGGATCCTCCGAGGGCAGGCACCATGCTGGATGCTGAGGACGCAACGGCAGATAAATCAGTCTTGTCCTTGCCCCTGTGGAGCTTATGGTATTGGGAGGATTGACTGTTCATTAAACATTCAGTAAATGAAATGTGCAGTCTTGACCAGTATCACAGGAAGGAGAAATATGTGGGGGCTTTGGCCTTGTTGAGGGCCTTAGTACTTAGCATTTGCTATGAGGTCTAAAGCATGAGTGGAGGTGTGCTGGAAAATAAAAGAAAAAGGGACAGAGGGGACAGAACATGCAAAGGCTTATTACAGGAAGGAACTTGGTGAGAGGAGGGAATGGAAGGAAGGCTGAGGTCTCTGCAACTGGAGCAGTGAGTTAGAGCATGGCATGTGATGAGCTCGGGTAGAAAGGAGAGATTGGGTTAAAGAATATGTAACCTGTGTTAGGAAGTTTTGCTATTACTTTAAAGCAAGTGGGAGTTTTATGGAAGAGATGTTATGATAGAATTAGTGCTTAGAAAACACTCTGGTCACAGTGTGGCAGGCAGATTAGAAGGGACAAAAGTAGAAAGAAAAGGAGAAAGGAGTCATCAAGGATGACACTTTAGTTTCTAATTATGCAACTGAATGGGTGATGACCCACTTGTGAGTCAGGGAAGCAGGTATAGACAAGAAAATCATGGCTGTAATTTTGGACTTGTTGAGTGTGAGGTATTATTGAATAGGCGAGGACAGGATGGGCTTGAGATATACATTCCTGGGTCATTTGCATTACGGTGATATTGGAAGCATGGAGTAGATGGCGGTCTGAGGGAGAAAGGACAGTGACAGGGGTAAATCTAGCATAGCGCTTTGCGGTTCTCTAAAACTTGAAGCCCTTATACAAGAGGATGAGCCTACAAAGGGGGCAAAATGGCAGGAGGAAAACCAGAATGTGTATCACAAAAGTGATGTTAACTTCAAGTTAAAGGAAGTGTTCAAGAGCATCAAATGCTGCTGACAGATCAAGCAAGATGAGACTGAAAGGCACTCACTGTGTTGAGTCATGTGGAGGTCACTGGTATCTCTGTGGAGTGGTCGGACTGGAAAGCGGATGATGGAGGGAGTTAAGAATAAGTGGGAGGTGAACAGGTAAAGATGCAAGTATGACAACTCCTTTGAAGATATTGGCTGTGGAGGGCAGGAGAGAGGTGGCAGTAGGTGGAGGAAGAAGGATTGAGGAAAGTGATTTGGTTTTGGTGTTCTAATGGGAAGGCTTGAGCATGGCTAAAAGTCAAAGTCCAGTGTATAGAGGAGAGGGGAAACTGATATCATTTAGATCCTGAGAAGGGCAGAGGGAAGTGTTCCTTTTTTTTTTTTTTTAATATTCTACAAGCTCTTTTTTTTTAAGATTTTATTAATTTATTCATGAGAGACACACAGAGAGAGGCAGAGACACAGGCAGAGGGAGAACCAGGCTCCATGCAGGGAACCCGATGGTGGGACTCAATCCTTGGACTCTGGGATCATGCCCAGAGCCGAAGGCAGATGCTCAACCCTGAGCCACTCGGGCATCCCGGGAAGTGTTCCTAATACAGGTGGATGGAATAGCCATTGACAGGAAGAGAAATGCAACATTCAGCCTTTTGGGGGAAGATGTGGATAACATGTGCCTATAGAGGAAGTTTTTTTTGTTTGGTGTCAGGAGGATGGGGGAGTTTAAATTGATGACTTGAGGAAAATTATAAGAGCATCTAGTGAGTATGAAGTGTAAGGGAAAGCACTGAGTTTGGTTGGGGAGAGGGGAGCTGAAGGAGGTTTGAAACAGTCATTGTGAACCGAGAGAGAGAGAGAGAGAGAGAGAGAGAGAGAGAGAGAGAGAGAGAGAGAAAGAGAACTGACAGAGACCTAAGGGGTTCCCAACCAATTTGGAAGTAGGTCATCATTAACTTAGAGTTAAACCCTGTTATGGGACTTTCTCTAGTTATACTTGATTACTCACCTAAAATATGTGCTCAGTCACATTAGTTTGCTAGTCTTGCTATCACAAAGTACCATGAAGTGAGTGGCCTAAACAATAGAAATTTATTTTCTTTTAATTCTGGAGGTTAGCAGTCCAAGATCAGGATATCAGCAGGGCTGGATCCTCTGGGGTCTGTGAGGGAAAGATCTGTTTCTGTCCTCTCCCTTTGGCTTGTAGATGGCTATTTTCTCTGTGTACCTTCACATTGTCTTCCCTCTATATGTGGCTATGTCCAGATTTCCTCTTCCTGCAAGGACACCAGTCCATACTGGATTAGGGTCTACCCTAGTGACCTCATTTAAACTTAATCACCTCTGTAAAGACACTATTTCCAAATACGATTACAGTCTAAGGTACTGGGAGTTAGGACTTCAACATATAAATTTTGGGGGGAGGGACACAAGTCAATCCACAATATGCACACACACTGAAGTTTCCAGCCAAGAAAATGGAAAGAAAAATTGTACCAATGTTAGCAAAGGATTGGAAGCTGAGAGAGGTAGTCAGTTTATGAGGGGAGAGAGTAAGGGAGGAAGGGAGCTGACTGTAGATGTCCTGGATACGATGTCCAAATGCCGTCTCTGTTGACTGGCTCTAATACTTCAGATTGTGAAGAAGATAATGCAAGGGAAAGTACACCACACTTGGAATGATAGAATGGCCAAGAAAGCCTATCCTGAAATTACCGTGACGTGATTTATCTTGATCTCTAGTCTTCAGTGTATGAGAAAGAGAAAGGGGGGCGGGCAGGCACTGAATACCACCACTGTGGTCACAATTAGATTCCAATGGGCCATTTTTTATCCTATGCCTCTTACATTTTCTATTCTACTTCTCTTTTAGTATGTCTGGGATACAAATGAGGAATATCTTTTCAAAGCAATGGTGGCTTTCTCCATGAGAAAAGTTCCCAACAGAGAAACAACAGAGTAAGTAAACAGTAAAGAATCTTAATTGGCTATTTGCAGTATTATTTGAGACCTGCATTAATTCAAAATTCTATCTTGAAAATAATTAACCTAGTTTTTAGAAAGGATCCACATTGTAACATTTAGAAAACCTTTTGTAATTTAGCTTACCTTACAGTTTATATTATGTTCCAACAATGCTGTGTTCAATAGGCACTATGATGATAAAATTTTTTAGATGTAGTCATATGTCATAAGTTTGTTCTACATTCCTTTTATGTACATACACTTTCTCTTGTAGACAGGTAGCTAGAATTCTGCTCTCATTGTGTTAGTTTGCTAGGGCTGCTGTAACAAAATACCACACACCGGGTGGCTTAAATAACACACACCTATTTCTCTCAGTTCTGGAGGCTGCGAGGCCAGGATCAAGGTGCCGGCAAAGTAGGTTTCATTCTGAGGCTTTTTCTCTTGCCTTGCAGACGCCACTAGAACTGGGTTCTCACAAGACCTCTTCCTTGTTGAGGGGGGGTGGAAGGGTGGGAGGGACCTCTCTGGTGTCTCTTCTAATGACAATACTAATGCCACCAGGGCTCCACCCTTATGATGACATTTAACTGTAATTATCTCCTCATTGGCTGTCTCCAAATACAGTCACATGAGGGGTTAGGGCTTCAATATAGGAATTTAGGGGGAGGGGGGCAAATCAGTCCATAGCACTCCTTTTAGAAACACATATGGATAGGTTCATCCCATTGTTGGCATCCCTCACAGCACTTTGGTGATTTTCTTAGGAGTGCTAATATAACTTTATACAGTTTTACATTTTTTCTATTCTCCCAGAGGAATCCTCTCTATTTGTAATGTTTCCTTCTACCTCTATTTGTGATTCAGGTAACACGTCTGCTTTTTCTCTGTTTCTTCTCTCCTTCTTCCCCTTGAGAGGAGAAATGTTGGACCTGATTGGTGAGCTGAGAGGAGAAGCTCTCTGTGGGTTCCCCACTCTTCAGGAGCAGGCCTGCCCTCAGACAGCAGGCATTTTTCTGTGCTACTCCCTACACGAAGTACAGAGTCAGGCCCTCTGTGGGCAGGCCACGCAACTCTATGGCTGGATGTGCTATGTGTAGATGAGAACAGTTTCCATGGAGAGGTGCCACAGCATAAAGGGTGTTAAGTATCTTGCATATTATTGTAGCATATGTGATCTGTGCCCCCAGTTCAGCTCTATCTGGGACACTATAAATGGATTTATCTCCTTTCAGGATTTTTTATTTAATTAGGAAGAAAACGTTCCTCCTGATTAATAGTGCCCTCCAACCTGGCCTTTTATTTTGGTCTCCCATCTGCTCATTCTTTTGTCTTAATTCTGTAAAGATTCAGACCCTGACAAAGAGGATCACTATTTATTGGCCTCCCTCAAACTCATACACGGGCTGTGAATATAAAGAATGAAACAGAACAGTAGTATTTGGGGAAGCAAAATAAACATATGATATATGTATTTGTGTATACACACATATATATTTTAAAATAGTTCATATGTTCACATGATTCAAAAAATTAAAATAAGGAGGTATATAGTAAAACAAAATTGCGTCCAAGGTGAGCTCCATTCCTATTTTTTTCCATTCCTATTTTATAGTTTTAGAAAAAATGTATTTGTGTTTATCATATGCTATTTATTTATTTATTATTTTTTTATTGGAGTTTTATTTGCCAACATATAGCATAACACCCAGTGCTCATCCCGTCAAGTGCCCCCCTCAGTGCCCGTCACCCAGTCACCCCAACCCCACTCCCACCTCCCTTTTCACTACCTCTTGTTCATTTCCCAGAGTTAGGTGTCTCTCATGTTCTGTCTCCCTCACTGATATTTCCCACTCATTTTCTCTCCTTTCCCCTTTAAACCCTTTCACTATTTTTTATATTCCCCAAATGAATGAGACCATATAATGTTTGTGTTTCTCTGATTGACTTACTTCACTCAGCATAATACCCTCCAGTTCCATCCACGTCGAAGCAAATGGTGGGTATTTGTCATTTCTAATGGCTGAGTGATATTCCATTGTATACATAGACCACAGCTTCCTTATCCATTCATCTTTCGATAGACACCGAGGCTCCTTGCATGGTTTGGCTATTGTGGACATTGCTGCTATAAACATTGGGGTGCAGGTGTCCTGCCGTTTCACTGAGTCTGTATCTTTGGGGTAAATATCATATGCCCTTTAAACTGCATATTCTTACCACAACTATTTATTATAACATTATAACTTTTCTCAAAAAAATTAAGTGATTGCTTTGCAAAAAAAATGGAAAGGAAAAAAATAAGTTAAAAAGCCCCCTTGTCATCTTACAATGCAACCCCCTCCCCCAAATAGTCTCTTGAGCTTCTACTCTTCTGGTCAGCAGCCTTTACACACTGTTGTTTCATCATACTATTTCTAACTATGGGTACCTGCATTAAACCTTGTAAGTGGTTATGTTAAATTGGATGTTTCCATTCATAGGAAAAGTTAATTTAAACATGAAATAGGGCCGGCCTCGGTGGCTCATTGGTTTAGCGCTGCCTTCAGTCTGGGGTCTGAACCTGGTGATCCGGGATTGAGTCCCACATTGGGCTCCCTGCATGGGACCTGCTTTTCCCTCTGCCTGTGTCTCTGCCTCTCTCACTCTCCCTGTGTCTCTCATGAATAAATAAATAAAATCTTTAAAAAAGTAAGCATGAAACATTTTAGATGAATTTTGAGGAATTCACTCTTGAACTTTTCTTTTTAATTGGGATATTGTATAAGTCTATGATTATCTGATCTTGTTTACTTGCAAACATGTTTCACTTCCACAAGATATATAGAAACTTGTTGCCAAAGCCCAGTGAAAAAGTCAAAAAGTGCGAAACTCCATCAGAGGTCAACAAACCTTTCTGTAAAGGCACAAGCAGTACGAGGGCCAGCAATACTGCTGTCAGGAGGCTGAGTGATGAGGGCTGCCTAATGAATAAGGATGTGTTTAGGATGCAGTTCAATGGCTGAGCCCCATTCTCCATGTGCTGCCATAAGGAAGCCTGCATCCTTACAAAAACAGGCTTCCCCTGTGGGAAAGGGCACCAAAAAATGCAAGACAAGATTGAAAACAACTTTGTAGAGACACTGCCTCTCTCCAGCATGAGGGTGGATGGAACACACTAGCAGCTTGGCAACTACCTCAGATTTTAACTCTTCTGCCCCAAAGGGTCTTTGGGTGCCAGCGAGGGACAAAATAAACCCTGGAGATAGCTGCTATGGGATGAATGGCATTCCCTGAAAATTCATATGCTCAAGTCCTAACCCCTGGTAGCTGAGAATGTGATTGTATTTGGAGATAGGGTCCTTAAAGAGATAATTCATCTAAGATGAGGTCATATAGGTGGGCTTTAACCCAATATGGTGTTCTTACAAGAAGAAGAGATGAGGACACAGATGTGCCCAGAGGAAAGCCCAGGTGTGACAGGAGAGGACAGCCATCCACAAGCCAAAGGAAGAAGCCTCAGAAGAAATCAGCCCTGACCACACCCTGATCTCAGGCTTCTGGCCTCCAGCACTGTGAGAAATTACATTTCTGTCATTCAAGCCACAGGGTCTGTAGTGTTTGCTACAGCAGCCCTAGCAGACTAGCCCAGTGGCAAATATCCATTTCCGGGATGGCTTCAGGGATCCAGATCTGGAATATTACTGTTTATTACTTATTTTTCCTCATTACTGATTTTATGAATATTGTAGAAAATCTGAAGACACCAAGATGTACAGAATTGAACAGTAAAAAGTAACTCACTAAAGACAATCAAATAAAGAGAATAATGAATAGTCTCGCTTTCATTCTGCCTTTTACCCAGTCCTTACTACAATATCTCTTACATCAAGCTTGAGCTCCTCCAGTGATACAGAGCTCAGGATCTCCCGAGGATGCTTTGGCATACTTGGCAACCAGTGGTTGGCATATCCTTGATCCAGGACACCCTTGACTGACTATGCAAGAGGATGTTTTTCCTGGAGAGAGGTCCTGGCTGTGTCCATGCAGGACAGGTGGGACAGCTGAACTGGTCTAGTCACCTTCACCCAAGCAGGCAGTGGGAGAGAGAGCTGGAGGGTCAGAGGGGCAGGGGCTGTGGGCCTGCAGAGAGGGCTGTGGTGTTTCCACTCCCTTCCCCACAGGACAGGACCGGGTGGGCATGGGTTCCAGCCCATATGCACCATGCAGCCAGGTGGGGTGCTGACAACTGCATCCGTTCTGATGAGCTGTGGCACTTGCCACACTAGCAATCATGCGCTTTGAGTGATACCTTTGCTTGTGTCCCCGTCTACCTCACGTCAGACAGAGAATCACTCACAGAGAGTGGAGCTGTCTGTAGAAGAGAGACTGGCATATTATTTCCCCGTCAGATGCTCCCCAACGTGCACGATGGTGAGCCCAGTGCCTGAGGGCGTAGGTACCATGAACAGAAACAGAGCCTGCCTTGTAGCTGGAGAAGTCTAAAGGTGGAAGGCTGATTCAAGCTCCAGTGACTGGGTTGAGAGAGGAGAGCTTTGCAAGTAGTCTGCCCTGCAGTGTGTTCCTGGGACCAAGTGGAGGCTGCAGGAGGGAGATGGAGGGACCCCCTGCCTTTGGGGCTGAGAACCCACTGCAGGGAAAGGAGGAGGCGGTGACGTGAGGCTGGGAGAGCACCACTAGAGGCCTGGGAGTGGGTGAGATGGAGGGAGGTGGTGAGAGTGCATCGCCCACGTCAGGGAAGATGCAGTGTGGAGGTGCCCAGGCAGGTCCCCAGGGGCCCCACAGGTGCTCTGAATGGAGAACCTGAGGATGCCCACCACAGCAGAGGAGAGGACCCCCAACAGCAGAACAGCCAGGGCGGGGGGGGGGGCAGTCCACAAAGAGCCCTGGCTAAGGATAAGGAACTTTGCTGTTTCCTTCTGTAGATGCCCACAGCCCTCTCCCCTCTTCCTTGCCATTCCTAGAGGAGCGAGAATGGAACGGGTGGGGGGAAGGAAGGGGAGACAGGCCGGGCTGGGGGGAGGAGTGAGCAGAGGGAGTAAGTAAATCAGTGGAGCACCCCGCTTAGGCCGCCACTGCTGGAGGGAGAGGAGCTGTGTGCCAGAGGCAGGAAGACAGCTTTGATCCCAGTTTCAATCCCACTGCCCTCAACTCTTTCTGAAGTCGAAGTGACTGGAAAGCTCCACCAGTTGCTGCAGATGCTGCCAAGGAGTGAAGGAGAAGGAGCTGACAGGGCAGCCCAAGGCAAAGGGGTGAGAAGCAGAAACCTCTGCGCATCGTGGTCTACTGAGGCCGGCCTGGGGAGCTGCATGGCTGCAGTTGAATGCACAGACTTGAACCTGTCCCAAAGCCTGCTGGGATCAAGGTGACAGGGAAAACCGAGCCTCACACAGCATCGCGCCCACACCGAGGAAGCCGGGCCTGGGGGCCATGATAGGAAAGTGGACCAAATGTGACAAAAACAAGACAACTCGTTCAATGTCCTTACTTAAATCTTGATATCAAGTCGTTTTCTTGAAACTACCTGGGTTTTCTTAAAAGCAGAATGGAAGATGTATGGCAAGGTTTCAATGACAGGAAATTCTGATTTCTTTAGAACAGGTTACATGAAGATTCCTTATGAATTTGAGGAAGATGGCAACTAGGTGCTTTCAAGTTATTACAATAAGGGTTAGGCCAGATTTAGTAAAATAGTTTCACAGAAATTTTTAAATGTTGAGGATAGTTTCTAGAGAAATGTAATCTAAGGTTAGACTCTAGTCTATTTCCCAAGTAAGTTGGGAAATGTACCTGCCTAGTTTGCTCAAGTGTTGGCTTTTAGGGTAATTTATCACTTTTAGCAAGAGAGGGAGAAGTCTTACTGAGGCATGACATTTTTTTTTCTGAGCTCCATGGGGTAGGACATGGAATGGATTTCTTCCGCTGCCTAATTATTCAAGGATAAGTCTTATGATCTAAAAAGGAACAACGTGCTGTTGTGTCCACAGTAAGGGGATTAATGGTCTTGTGCTTATAAAACAGCAGCCCCGCTCCTATTTAGTCCTTTGATTTCCAGAAACAAGAGCCTGATTCTTACCACCCCTTGGATGCAGTTGGGCCTCTCTGGCGCCCTTGATGAGAAATGGCAGTGGAGCAGAATTGTAGAGGATTAGTATAAATCCAGGGCTTTCCACACTTGAGGAAAGGGAGTGGACATTTTTACCTTTTCAAGGATTTGCTTGAGAAGCCATTAGGATACATACAGATATTAGTACTTTGTAAAAGAGTTGAACAAAATGATTATTGAAGCAAATTCCAATAATTCCATCAGACCCCCCTATATTTACAATCTTGAAAATGTAGGATTTCTATTTAGTTGTGCTCCTGGCATTTCAGTTTATTTACTTAATTTTTTATTTAAAAAGTTTTTATTATTTCTTTATTTTAAGATTTTATTATTTATTTGAAAGAGAGAGAACATGAACGGGGTTGAGGAGAGGGAAAATTCCCTGCTGAGCAGGGAGCCCAATGCAGGACTCCATCCCAGGGCCCTAAGATCATGACCTGAGCCAAAGGCAGATGCTTAACTGACTGAGTCACCCAGGTGCCCCTATTTACTTAAATTTTAAATTGAAGTATAATTGACCTACCACATTACATTGGTTTCAGGTGGACAACATAAGGAAGTGATATTTGTATAGACTGCAAAATCATCACCACAAGAAGTCTAGTTAACATCTGTGACTGTATGTAATTTTAGGTTTTTTTTTTCTTGTGATGAGAACTTTGAAAATTTTAAGTATTTCAGTTTACTTAGTACATCAAAACAAACTTTACAAAGACAAGTTTAGCTCAGTAACTGCTTGTTTAATTTTTCATTCCAGGTAAATCTTATTTTTTTAAGATTTTATTTATTCATGAGAGACGGGGTGGGGGCAGAGACACAGGCAGAGGGAGAAGGAGGCTCCATATAGGGAGCCTGATGTGGGACTCGATCCTGGGACTTGAGGATCACCCCTTGAGCTAAAGGCGGGCACTAAACCGCTGAGCCACCCAGGCATACCTCCTGTAAATCTTAGGAGACATTCAGTGTGGTCACGTTGGGTAAAAAGACCAGGGAGAAATCACACTAGGAGTACATAATCCACGAATGGGAGGAATTTGTATCTTTTGGGTGCTAAGTAAATTAGTACTGAATTAGCCTGTACTAATGTTACTTCCTCGTGTTACTTCCATTTCAGTACCAACTTCCCTCACATTTACACTTCCTCTGGGCCCACCCCTATCTCGCTGTATTCAGGGATGCTCTGCTGCAGGAGAGCTCGGCTGTCATTGTGTTGTCTGAATAGCTGTGGTTGAGTAAACAATGATTTGGGAGAAGCAACCTCCCTCCTTTCCCCCCCTTTCCCATCTGGTCATGGCTCAATTTACTTTCTCGGCTTGTCTCTCTTGAGATATCATTTCTCCATTCCATCCATCTATCAATCCATCCATCCATTTCCCAAGGCTCACTGAGTGCCCAGACAGGCCACATGGCAGGAATACAGGGGCTCCCAATACAGCATAGACTTGGGCCTTGCTCTCATGTCCCAGGGCCCAGAAAAGGCTTGTGTTGAAGATAAACTAAGGATTTTTAATAATCACCCAGGTGACTCCACAGCTGATAAAATTAAAGAGGGTATTCTTTGCTTGGAGACAATGAAGTTCATATCAGGGCAGGGATTAGAGACCCTCCTGACAAGGACTGTGGACAAGCCACATGACATCTAGAAGCCCTTTGCCCTTCCGACTGTCCTGGGTCTGTTCTCAGGTGGGGTATGGAATGTTGTGAGCCAACTGAGGCATCTCAGGAAGTATGTCTCTACTTCTTTGGTTTTGAATCTTCTGTTGACTCAAGACACTATGACCTTGGTGTTGAAGGGTCTTGGCACTACACTCCTGCACTTCTGGGAAGGGTCATGGAATCTGGAAGCCCTTGCAGTAGGAGCGCTTTTCCTCACATCCCTAACCATACCGGCTAACCTATGCTAGTTGTGAGTACCCTTTTGTGAGTGAGTGAAACATGCTTAACATCCAGGCGCTTAAACCTCAGGCCTAACTATCGGAGTACAGTGCACACAAGAAAACAGTGCCCACCCACCCATTTCTCCCCCTTCTTCTACCTCAGTAGACACTCCCCTGATGGATCTCGTGTCAATGGCCATAGAAGAGGTAGCTCTGTACCGCCTGGGTTCTACCTCTTGTTGGTCCTCTGTTTCTCACTCCTGGGGGAGCCAAGACATCATGGTTAATTTCTCAAAGCATCATCCAGACAAGGAGGAAGCTCCAGTTCACGAGTTTCTCTGTCTTCTACAGCCTTTGCCATACAGCTGTCTCCAGAAGCAGGGTGTGCTCTCCCCTGGCCTTTCCCACAACCTCATCCTTTAGCAAGTGGGCTTACTCATGACTACTTCAACTGCCTGTATCTGAACAAAGTATAAAAGCTTCTCGACAATTCTATTTCTATGGTTGGTATTTGTTGAGCGGAAGGTTACTTCCTGTTTGGTAAAAATTCCAACATTCCTTTTACTGGAGGAGCCACCCTGTAGGAGGGATACTTAATATTCTTTAGTTGAAGACCCTCAGCAACTAAAATTATTCCCCTTTCTCGCTCATGTGAATCTTGCACAAGTGATGGAAGTGGTGCTTCTTGGGCCAGGAGAACAGGGGGTGGCTCCCTGATAAATCCTTGATATGTCTGAACACGTAACAGAACAAATTTCCAAAAATTTTACATAATTATTAAGACCACTCCTATGCTGAAGGCTATCAATATCTTGCATTTGAATGACTCTTATTTTCAAAGTACACTTGTATGTTATCTCCTTATCAATGAAGCCAGTCAAAACTATTATTAATCCATTGCCTAGTTTTATTCTTGTAGGTCATTTTACTGTACTGAGGCAGCTTTAAAACTGTTTTGCTCCTGTATTGGTGTGTGTTCAATGAGAAAAAATACATTTACGTTTACAAAAGACTTGCAGACATAACATAAAGAGATCCTGTGTACCAATGGTCCTCAACCTTGGGGGATTTCTTCCCCGCACTGCTCCCGAGGATATTTTGAACTGTCTGAGGTTCTTAGATTTTACAATTGGATGTGCTGCTGACCTGGAGCATGTAGAGGCTGGGGATGTGCTACACATCCTACAAAAGAATAGACAGCCTTCCACAAGCATGACTTCTCTAGCCTAAAATGTCAACAGTGCTCAGCTTGAGAAACTCTGCTGTAGACTCTTCACCCATTTCCCTACGGCCATTATATGAAGTGACCCTGATACATAAAAATTAAAGAACTATCATTATTTTTTTTTATTTATGATAGTCATACAGAGAGAGAGAGAGAGGCAGAGACACAGGCAGAGGGAGAAGCAGGCTCCATGCACCGGGAGCCCGACATGGGGCTCGATCCCGGGTCTCCAGGATCGCGCCCTGGGCCAAAGGCATCATTATTTCTTTTTTCAAAAAGATTTTATTTATTTACTCATGAGAGAGACAGAGAGAAGCAGAGACACAGGCAGAGGGAGAAGCAGGCTCCATGCAGGGAGCCCGATGTGGGACTCCATCCAGGGACAAAATGCCACCAGCACCCTCGTGGACACACTAGGATCTGAACCCCTTTCTAGCAACTCATGGAGCATGAAATGCCTTGGCTCAAGTCTAGCAAATGGCAGGGAGTAAACCTCAGGACACACCCTTGATTTTTAGAGGATATTTTGTATCTAACAGCAGCTGTCTACGTTGAAAATGTTGAGCTTAGTGTTTTCGGCAACAATTTGAACCTCCTAGAAATCTTTGTATCTAGGTAGATAAAATATTTTCAATCTCTTTGCGGAGGTTGAAGTTGCCGAAAGCAGAAGTTGCCACCAATGGAAACCCTGAGGAACAGAGTTGAACTGGTAGTAAAGGATGGCATAGTTCCAAGGCGATGGGGACCCAGGAAAGTACTTGGGGCACAGTGGTGTTGGTGGAATTGTATGTGTCCCTCCTCCTCCTCCCTTATTTTTCTTTATTTTATTTATTTATTTATTATTATTATTTATTTTTGATGGTCACACACAGAGACAGAGAGACAGAGACAGAGAGAGAGGCAGAGACACAGGCAGAGGGAGAAGCGGGCTCCATGCACCGGGAGCCCGACGTGGGATTCGATCCCGGGTCTCCAGGATCGCGCCCCGGGCCAAAGGCAGGCGCTAAACCGCTGCGCCACCCAGGGATCCCCCTTATTTTTCTTTATACCTCTTTATACTTCTTTGCACCTGCTAGTGTGTCCATTTATTTACTTGTTTATCTTCTGTCTCCACCTCCTTTAGAAAGCAAGCTTCATGGGAGAAGGGACTTTGTTTACAGCATATCCTCTGACTCTCTGCAGGGGAATGCGTGAAAAACAGCTTGACTGTTTCTGCCAGTAGAGGTCACTGTCCCTCGGAGATTCTCCACCAGTGTGCCTCCCCCCGCAAACCCCCCACCCCCACCCCACCCCGCCTCGCCCCCTTCCTCCACCCCCCACCATCCAGCCCACCTCCCACCTCGCCCTGGCATATTTGGCAATGATTGGAGCCATAGTTGTATTTTCACCATGTGAGTATGCTGCTGGCCCCTGGGGGCTGGTGGCCAGGGATTCCGCTTAAAGCCTGCAAAGCAGGGGACAGCACCCAACAAACAACGGTTATCTGGCCCCAGATGTTGCCAGTGCCAAGGTAGAGAATTCATGGTGCAGGCGAAATCCCACTACGCGTACCTTTGAAAGAAAGACAAAGACACTGTCTGATACTAAAGTTGCTTATTCTTCTTGTTAAAATAGAACAAGCACACTGTTTTCACTATGGCAACTGGGAAAATAGGGGAGAAGCAGGCCTTCCTGGTAGGTGGGGTTCCAGGGCAGGGCAGGGCAGGGCAGGGCAGGAGGAAGGCAGAGGTTTTGGCAGCAACGGTGTGTCTTGAGCGTGGGCCCTGCAGGATCAGCAGAGGCGGGTCTGGGGGCCTGGGCAGAGGCGCAGGCTGCGGTGGTGAGGGCTGGCTGGTGGTGTCGGTGCCTCGCGTAGGCGCGGGGGGCAGCAGGGTCAAAGCACGGCGGGTTTGAGTGTCAGGAGGTGGTGGCGGCGGCGGGACTCTGGCTCGGGACACAGGGGGGGCCCCGGGCTGCGGGTGTCGCGGCAGCAGGTCAGGCAGGCCCCCCAGGTGGGTGGGTGTTCCGCTAGACAGGCGGGGGCCAGGAGCAGAAGCCTCTTCTCAGAGGCCCAGGCCTGGGCACGAAGATCGGGACCACTCCGTCTCTCCAGACGGGCCTGAAGGCAGATGTCCTGGCCTCTGCATTCAGCTTGCGCCTCTTGGCGTGGGGGGCTTCAAACCAGAGCGGCCTGTGGGTCCTCTTCTTTCCTCTGCTGCGTCGGCTGGGGGCCCTGAGCGGGCTCTCCTCGGCGCGGGGGTCCGGGTGCTCCCGGTCGGCTGGAGCCCCGGAGACGCTGCCGCCTCTGCTCTCGGGAGAAGGGACGTTGACGGTCACCACGTTCCAGATGTTCAGGAGGCTCTGGGCTTTGCAGAGCCAGGGCTTGGCCCACGTCTTGCGAGGCGAATCCCGGTCGGTGAGGATCTCGAGGGGCGGCCTGCTGTGGAAGCGCCTCCAGGGCTTGGGGACCACGACGCCCTGGGCCCGGGCGCGGCCCCAGCGGGGCGGCAGGGTGGGCAGCGGCCTGCGGCGGCCCCACAGCTCGCGGTAGAAGGAGAGCACTTGGCCCTGACCCAGGCCCAGCGGGCGGTGGGCGGGCCCGGGCCCGGGCTGCGCGGCGGGGCGCGTCCAAGCGGGGCGCGGCCGCGCGTCCTTCGTGGTGCCCAGGTACGAGCTCAGGTAGCTGCCCATGACCGCCGGCCGGCGCGCTCCGGCCTCGCCTCTGCCGCGGGAAGTCGCTCCCGCAGGCGCCCCCCGCGTCCGTGTCCGCGTCCGTGTCCGCGTCCGCAGCCGCGAGGCGCGCAGGCCCAGGGCGACCGTTGACAGACGTCCCTCGTGGGAACCCCGCGTCACTGGTCACGGGTCCTGCGCGAGCTGGGCCAGCGCCTGGCGGGCGCGGCAACTGCCGGGGGCGCCGCGTGCTCTCGAGGCCGGGCACCCCCGCCGCCCCCCCGCCCCCAGCTCCCCACGCAGGCCCGCGGCGCCGGGCCTAGGCAGCGCGCCCAGGAGGCCTTTGGCTTCGGCCCGGACATTTGCACGGACGAAATGCACTCATTTCCGTCAGGTCCTCACAGTGGCAGAACGTGCGCACAACGGCACTCGGTTTCCTTACTGCAAAAATGCACGGAGGGCACTTGGACGCTCTTTTAAAGAAAGAGGAGCTTATGTTTACCCCTAAAGGGCACGTGCGCTTCCGTCTTCCAGGCTGCTTGCTAATGCCCCCTTGTTTTGCAATTTTGCTCTCGAGGAAATGGTGACGGCCCTTCAGGATTTATGCTTTAGCCCCAACAACGTTCATTTATGTGGACTCTCCTATAATTTTTCAAGCTTTGTGTCTTTCCTACATTCATATATAATTGTCTCCAATCTGAACACTAAGGTCATTTCTCTGCTGTCATCTCTAGTGCTAATATATGTATATAGAGTAGTGTGGCAAATCCCTTTTTTACAATTGGGAAGTAGATAACTGTAGAAACAGTGTTTAAAGGCTGCTGGTAAATTGATGATAACACTTCAGCCTGGAGGTCTCTTACTGTGCCAGCTCCAGTATTGGAGTGGAAGATGGATGGTAGTGTGGCCAACACAGCCAGCAAATACTGGACCAAAGGTGGGCAACTGATTTGTCTGGATCTGAGATGTGCAAGGCTGAATGAGACTAAAAAGAGCTTGATGAGGACAAACCAAAAGCTTCTGTGGTTCAGAAAGAGGCCCAGTTTGGGGGAAGCAGGGATGCTGTAAGCACATGATGGAGAATGATATCCTTTAACACTCTCTACTGTGTCCTTTTTCTTATTTTTTCATTTTGCTGAGTTCCTATTTAACGAATGATTCCTAAACATATGATTTTGAAACAAAGGATGGTAGAAATGACTTTATTCATAGCTAAGACACCTTTTAAGATGGTAATCACTCTGGAGTGGATGTTCCAATGGAATTAGTCATTGTTTGCTTTTAATGTATTTTTCCCATCATCTGCAGAATTTCCCACGTCCTACTTTGCAATGTAACCCAGCGGGTGTCATTCTGGTTTGTGGTTACAGATCCTTCAAAAAATCACACCCTTCCTGCTGTTGAGATAGAGTCGGCCATAAGGTAATTACCACTAAATATGTCTTCTACTGGTATATCATATCAGCTTGTTGATTAACTTGACTGTTTTCATATATTTTGAAGAATTCTCTCTCTGCCTCACAGTGATTTATTTATTAATATGTCAAAGGTTTACTTTTGTTAGTTTATATTACGGATTGGTTTGGATCAGTGGTTCTCATCCAGGGACACTTTTGCCTCCAAGGAGACATTTGGCAATATCTGGAGACATTTTTCTTGTCACGATTGAGGCAGGGATGGGGATGGGGTATTACTAGCATTGAGTAGACAGAAGTTACGGGTGCTGCTAAACATCCTACTATGCACAGGACAGCACCTCAGAACAAAGAATTATTCAACTCCAAATGTCAGTCATGCTGTGGCTGAACCCTAGTTTAAATATTAGCTACGAATGTTTAGTGCTGTCTTCTTTTGACAAGAACACCTTGAACGACATTATTGTGTTATGGTTCATCATGTGGATTCTGGAGCCCAAATGCTTAGGTTTTTAATTCTGACTTTACCTCTTGCCAACTGCTTGACTTCAGACAAGTTACTTTCTCTCTTTTTGTTTCCCTCTTATAATCTATAAAATGGGAGTAGTTATTATGGTACCTCTCTCTCAGAGTTGTTGAGAAGGTTAAATGAGTTAATAAATGTAAGGTGTTTTGAAGGACAAGTCATACCTTTAACTTTTTAAAAAAGATTATTTATTTATTTGAAAGCGAGAGAGAGCAGAGTGAGCAAGAGAGAACACAAGTCATGGGGAGGGATGGGGGAAAAGCCCCCTTCTCGCCTAGCAGGGGCCCAATCTGAGATTCGATCCCAGGACCCTGGGATCATGACCTAAGCCAAAGGCAGACACTTAACTAAGTCACTCAGGTTCCCCGTACTTTTGATTTTTATTTAAAAACCAATAAAAATAATCTTGTTTCTTGGGTCTCTAAGGATTTAGCTTCTTGAGTTAATGTACAGTCTTTGCCTTTAAAAGATACTTTTTCAAAAGCAGGGTAAAAGCGTGACTCTCATACAAATTAAAAATAAATGCCACTAAAAATTGTATTATCTTGTTAATTAATGAGGGAACTCAGTAAAATGGTAAAACCAGTTCAAAGAAGACTTCAAGGAACCATGCATCTATAGGAATCAGGGAATGGTGATGTCCATTTACAAAAAGATGCACCATTCTGTCCATCAGGTAGTGATCAATCACATTCCACCAGACACAAATCACTTGATTTTCTATGGACAAGAATCATTTACATTATGTCCATTTTCTACTACTTACAGGTTTGTGAAATAACTCAAAGGCAAATATAAGGTATAAGTTTTCCAGAAAGGTGTATTCACCAGGTAGTAATATTTTTCACCCATTTCAAATTTTACAGTTTTTCCTAAGAGTTCCTTTCCTCCTCTTCTTGTGATCATAGCAAACTTTCAAAAGTAAACTGTATTCTTGTCTTCAAAGAAGAAGGATGCAATTTGTTTTTATTTCAGTTAATGCACACTTTATATGTGTACACTTTCCATCCCTTAAATGATTAATGTTGGGCAAAGGTAAATTGGAAGAATGAGTTCAGGAAATAAACTATTTCTGGAAAAAGACAAATGAAAAAAAGTAACTCTCCTCACAAAGCACTTACAGGTTACTGAAATACAAGTTATTCTCTTTACCAAGGAGAAATATCTATTATAAGAACTCATTAGCTCTCTGTAAAATATTAACATTTAAGATAATGGCTATATAATCAAATGCCAAAGGTTTTTGTGTGATCATCTACTTCCCTCGCTGAAGTAAAGGCTTTGAGAATATATACTAGTGGGAAATGATTTCATCTGCTTTAACAAGAAGGTTTGAACTAAATTTTTCCTGTACTTTTGCCACTAAAAAATGTTAAGACACACCACGTAGGGAATAAGAATTAGGAACACTGTATTTCACATGAAAAGGAATTTTATTCAAGCCCTCCTCATGATCTGGGAGGGCTACAAGGAAATGAAGGCGCTGCAGTTAAAGCAGGCTTCTATTAAGGTGAGAGAGATGAGTGTTTGGGGTGAAGGTGGAGAGGGTGCAGGTGAATATGTTCGCAACAAAATGTCTCTGTCAAAGGTCCTAGCAGGAGAAGCTACTTAGCAGGTGAGGATGGCCGAGGGAATGAGAACTTATGTCAGGGATAGGTTTCATCAGGACTGTCTGAAAATAGAGGGAACAATACCAAGAAAGAAGGATAGCATGAAAAGCAAAGGAATGGTGACTAGAGAGCAGGTAGTAGGAATTTCAAAACTGAAGAATCTGTGGAGTTGGGCAAAATAATGCTAGTTCCACTTAATATTTGCATAACACTTTCTGCTTCATAAAGCATGTTTCTGCACATCTGTGGCATTTAATGTCAACACCAATCACTTTTGAGTAATTGTTATTATCCCTGGTTTATAAACAAGGGAATTGAGACTTAGGGAGACTAATTGATTTGCTGAGGCCACCATGCTAGAAAAATGAAAAGTGAGGATTTGAACCTAGGCATGCTGCCATCACATCCAGTGGTGTTTTTCCTCTCCCCCAGAGTGTCCACACCTATGGGATTACGTGAGGGAATGACCCACTAGTTCTCAGATGTCTGTTTTAGCTCTATTGTGAGGGCCTGGCCTTATCAGGCCAATCTTAGCTGGAAGATATCCATGGTGATTGACACCTATTAGGGATTTAAGTGGTGGTTGACGATTTATTCTGTACTGATCTAGGACTTCTAATCAGCCTGAGAGGCAAAAGAACAGCAAAATGTTCACTAACCAGGTGGATAGAATGAGAATACAGAGCAACTTCTCATATTACTCTGAGTTATACCTTAGTAGTGGGGTGGGGTTCATTATTTTGTGGAGAGGTTTGTGTTCCCAGATTATCAATGATAAGTTATGGAAAAAGGAAACATTCCATAGTTTAACAATAGCCAAACTATGGAAAGAGCCCAGATGTCCATCAACAGATGAATGGATAAATAAGATGTGTTGTGATGTGTGTATGAAAAAAAAAATATATATATATATATAATGGAATATCACTTAGCCATCAAAAAGAATGAAATCTTGCCCTATACAATGATGTAGATGGAACTAGAGGATATAATGATAAAAAATTGCATTGAAATTATACCCTGTTATAGAGTATCTGGCTGGGATTCTTTTTCACATTTGTGAATAATCATGCCTCGACTTAGATTTTTATTTGCTAAAAGAGGTTTTTCCTGATAACCTGGTGCTGGTCTGCAGAGATTCTTAAGCCATTACTGTCAGGTTCAAGACCTGCACACTACAGGATGTAGTTACCTGCCATATATGGCTATTGAACACTTAAAATGTAGCCTGTCCAAGATTAGATACACCTTAAGTGTAAAGCACACATCAGATTTCAAAGATTGAGTACAAAATTAAATGTGGACCAACTCAATATTGATTACAGATTGAAATTATATTTTCCTGGATATACTGGGTAAAAACAATTATTAAAATAGTTTCAGGATGCCTGACTGGCTTGGTCAGTAGACTATGTGATTCTTGATCTCAGGGTCATGAGTTCAAGCCCCATGTTGGGTGTGGAGCCTACTTAAAAAATAATTTCACGTGTTTCTTTTTACTTTTCTTAAAATGTACCTCCTAGAGAATTTGAAGTCACATATGAAGCTAATATTATATATGTATTTCTCATTGCTGCTCTAGAGGTAGATGAAGTAGCTTGTCTAGTGTGAATTCAGTAAAGGCCATACAATATCTCTAAGAAATCTCATTTAGTTTGCAAATTCCAGTTAGAAATTCACTTACTTAGTTTCAGTCAAATAAGTCTTGGCTATCAACCCCTCCTTAACTGCTGCCACCACCAAAAATGCAGACTTCCCCCAGGAAGAGTCACTCATTTACCTTGATATTTTTCTAGATTTTTGGACTCCTTAAGCACCAGTTACTTTAGTCATCTGAAACTTGCAGTTTCCTGAACAAATCTACTATACCACGTCTCCATTCCTGTGCTCACTACACACTTTGGTCTAAAGAATACCCAGGTGTCCCTCAAAACACAGCTCAAAAGTTGCTTTCTCAGGAAAGCAGCCCTGACTTCTCACTATGATGTACTTGGCCTTAGACCGTCTCCCATTATGGCCATGTGCATCCTTCTAGACTATAAGTGCTTTGGTATTTTCCTTTCACTTTGGATCTTCAGCACTTAGCACTATATCTGGTACTTAGTAAGTTTTCAGCAAATGTTTGTTAAATTAACGAAAAAAATCAAATAGACTAATTTGCAGCTGCTCTTCACTTGATGTTTTCCTTTTTATTCCTGGTTTTCTTTTCTTTTTCATCTTATATTTATCACCCACTTTTTTTTTTAAAGATTTTATTTAGGAGAGAGAGAGAGAACAAGCAGGAGAAGCAGCAGGCAGAGGGGGAGGGAGAAGCAGGCTCCTCACTGAGCAGGGAGCCCAATGCAGGGCTCAATCCCAGGGCCCCAGGATCATGACCTGAACTGAAGGCAGATGCTTAACCAACTAAGCAACCCAACCACCCCCATCACCCACTTTTTTACATGTAATTGTACCTCTTCCGGGTGTTGGTATGTATGTAAGCCACTTTATTTTTTTCTAAGATTTTATTTACTTACTTGACAGAGACAGAGAGAGTGAGAGCATATGCAGGGGGAGCAGCAGAGTGGGAGGGAGAAACAGGCTCCCTGCTGAGCAGGGAGCCCCATGCAGGGCTTGATCCCAGAACTCTGGGATCATGACTGGAGTTGAAGGCAGAAGCTCAACCAACTGAGCCACTCAGGTGTCCCTGTAAGCCCACCTTAAATAGGGTTGTCATCTTAATCTAGATGCTACCTTTCCGGAAATAAAACATGGTGAGCAGAGCTTGATGCTCAGGATTTCTGGTTACTTCTAGGACATTCAAAACTATGGAGGGCAGTAGGGGAGCCTTTCTGTAACATCCAGCACATCCATGAAAAGAGTACCACAGCATGATTGCCCCCGTTAAACTGTCTTGTCAACCTGAGGTCTCTTGCTACAGGGATGCTCTGTTTCTAGAGATAATTATAGTCATGGAGAGATAGGTTTATACCTTCTGTTTCTAATTTTTTTCTCTCTCTCTTGTTTGTTTTTAATGATCATTATATCATAGAATGAATAGGAACCGGATCAACAATGCCTTCTTTTTGAATGACCAGTCTCTGGAATTTTTAAAAATTCCTACCACTCTTGCACCACCCACTGACCCATCTGTGCCCATCTGGATTATTATATTCGGTGTGATATTTTGCATCGTCATAGTGGCAGTCGTGTTATTGATTTTATCAGGAATCCGGGAACGTAGAAGGTAAGATACTTAAATAGAGTAATTTACAGAGGATTTTCCTATTTCCTCATGACTTGGAAAAATGTGAGGATGTTCCCAAAGCTAAAGATAATGCCTTAAATTTGAAACTTTGAAAATATTGGTGATTTTCAAAATTATAACTTAGGCTCTTTTAGAGACCTTTTAGAGTACAGTGTCTCTTACTATGACTCCTTCCATTACTATCATTTTCTTTATTCTACACCATATGAATATTTCATATCAAGAATTGATTTTAATATCTGTATCATACTTTTGTAAGTTGGATATACAAAACTAAGCAAAGTTTTTAGGTAAGCAGAGTTAATCTTTCACAGTCCTCTACCTCCAAATGATAGCAGTTCCACAGTTCTTTCCATGCACCCCCATCTTGGCTTGCCTTTTCTTGGCCCAGTGCCCTGCAGCCGCCATCTTGTCCCAGATACTCTTGGCCTTCTATACTTTCCTCCTTTCAACAATTACTTGTCCCTCTCATGCCTGTGGTATTATATGGAACCATGTTCCTCGAAGTGAACTCTGAATCAACACCTTGCATCAGAATCACCTGGAACACTTGTTTAAAATGTAGGTTCCTTTGCCCTACTGCAGACTTTCTAAATTATAATCTGTGAAGGGGATGCATTTTAATGACTATTCCAGGTTATTCTAATTCACTTGGTTTGAGAGCTTCCGATTTAGGGATTCCTACTCTCTGCGTTCATTTACCTGGATTCTGGGGCACCTACAAACTTTGCCATCTAAATTATTGAGATTACTTCAAGAGAGAATTTCAGACTGGTGGGAAAATTACGAAAGGGGTGGGACAGGAGGAGAGGAGGATAGGATTTCTCAGCATGGTGAAAGAAGGGAATAATTTTGTTTACAAGTATCTCTGATCAAGAAGGGAAGTGGAGAGAGTCCTTACTCTTCACTAGACAATTTGATTCTGCTGAAAACGTCTCATATGATACCAAGGAAGAGGAGTTCTGATAAATGGAATTACAGGGACATGCATTGGTTTTCAAAAAAGGTCAGTGCCCACACAGACATGTGGGATGAGTTTGGCCAAGTGTGGTTTCAACTAAATGTTTCTCTGGAGGTTTACCACTTTCCATATGTCTCACTCTAGTTACTAGCAGAAGGGAATCATTTTAAGTGTTGGCCTTTGTAGATTTTTTTCACAAATGGTAAGTGAAATGCTCTGAAATAAATGAGATTTGCATCTAGTCCCTAACTTAAATTCAAAGATTAAAATCAAATTGTACTTGCTTGGTTTTCTTTATGTTGGCATGTCATGCAATGCAGAGAGCCTTGGTACAAGTTGTTAATTTGTTTTGTTTTGAGTTTTTTTTTCAAATATTAAGAAAGGTTCCCTTGCAATATTTGAATACTTATGGTTAATATTTTTGAGTTCCATATTACTCCTAGAATACTGTGATTCTATGATTTGTAATGATCATAACCTCTGTGAATTTACTGCATCTCCTTGGTTCCCAGTTTTCTCACTAGCACAGTATAGTGTACGATTTAGAAGAATGGACATACTGCTTAGGTTCAAAGTATTTGTATCCTACATTCTGCTCTTGAATGCAATGCATTAACTCAGGAAGCACAGGGAATGAGTCCGGGAACGCAAGCTCAGGAGGATATGTTTGTGGTACTAGCGTCGAGTTGGTTAAATCTTTCTTTGTTGCCTGTGCAGAGATGACTTTGCTACAGCGACAGCAAGGTATACTGGAAATAACGAACTTGGTGGGATAAAAAGAGTTAATGCAGTGATGTGCTTAGAGTGGTGCCTGGTCTACGGCAAGTGCTCAATAAGTGTTAGCTGTTACTGTTATTTTATTATCCTGCCATTTGCTGGTCTTCCAGTTTGTGCTATCTCTTTCCTGCTGAGCAGATTCTGCAGTAATATAATAATTGGGTGCGTAGCATCATAATCTGTTGCCCGGGAGAAGTGAGGCTGTTGTCACAGCCTTGCCTTCGCAAATTCATTTTGTGTTCAGACTAGGAAAACAGATAGACAAATCTCTTGCGTCAACCTGGAGAGCATCACTAATTGGCAAATAGAGTCAGGACAGTTATGACAACCTTCTGAAGATAAATTGATTTGTTGTGTTTTAAATTTGATACAATCTGTGGTGGGCTTCTCTTGGGCAAAGTACTGCTTTGAAGGTGTGGAGAGGATACAGTCTGAAGTGGGGAGAGCCCTGGAAATTGTGATGAAAGCCCTTTCTAATCATGGAAAAAGGAGGAGTTGCCCCCAATGCCTTTAGTCCTGAGGAAGATGAAGATTTGCTTAGCAATTCAACCCATACATTGGATATTAACAAACATCATTCTCATGATATAAAATCTGAAATTAGAAGGCCAGGAGAGACTGCAGGGTCACCTCCCTTGCCGTTTTGCTTCTGTGGAGAAGAGTGCCACTGTCATCTAAGACATATACGTGTATTTAAACTTACTGTTGAGGAGATTTCTCAAATAAAGCTTTAAAAATTCTTTTACCTGTGTCAATAACAGCATTACATTGATTACTCATAGCTGCTGGCTGTAAAGTATGCAGTCATTGGAAGCCAAACTAAGTGAACTCAAACACCAGCTGTACCCTTTAGCCAAATGACCTTGGTCAAGTCATCCAAATTGCATGGGACTGTTTCTCCATCTGTAGTAAGAAGATAATATCTCATAAGACTTCCACGAGGATTGGATGAAATAAATGTGTATGAAGTACCTAGGATATAGCATGCACTAAATAAACAGTATTATTATCCAAGATCAGCTTAACCCATTTCTGTGACTAAGTATTACTGAAAAGGGATCTTGTTTTCATCCAGATATTGCCATGATACTGTAAAAAATTTTTCCAAAAAAATTTTTTTCCAGTTCAATGGCTCATTGTTTGGGACTTTATTAGTTAACAAACACCTGATCACACCAAATGATCATATTGGGGTTACTGTTTACCATAATAGTGGTGAACTGATTAACCAGCTTTCTAAAAAAAATATCCCAATTTGTAGCATTTGTTGATTTCCTATCAAGTAGAAATTTCTGAATATTTAACAACCACCTCTTACAAGCCTGTACCAGACAGCTTCAGTACACCATTACAAATGCCACCTCCTCGTGAAATAATTTGAGGGAGTTGCTTTTCTATTACATCTAGTTGAGAATAGCAGTTTATGGAAATGAGAGACTTGTTGAAGGAAAAAAAGTTGGAAAATGATTTTTTTTTTTTTTTTTTTACTTTTGGTAAACAATTAGGTGACTCGGTAGGTGGGCAGGTACCCAAGATGAACTGCATATATTCCACAATGATGTCTGTACTAGATCCGTGTCTAGTGCCAGCCCAAGTAGATGTTTTAGTTCTCTGGTCAGCTTTATGATGATAGTAATGATGTTGACAGTAGTTGTGATGGTAGTGGTGATGTGGCAATGACAATGATGATGCAGTTAATGTGATGTGTGTTTTTGTACAAAAAGCCCTGGATTGATATTCTTGGTTTTGAGTTCTGATCTCAGACCCTGCTGCTTATTAGCTGAGTGATCTTGAGCAGGTCACATATGGAAAATGAGGACAATAATATTTTCTTAAGTAGTTATGATGATGAGAAGACGAAGTTAGGGAATACACAGGAGTGCTTTATACACTGGACAGTGCTCTATTAATCTAAGTTACTCGCATCACCATCAAAAAGCAGTTGAAAGTGCTAATTCTATATAACTTGGCACTGTTGTATAAAAGGAGAGTTGCAGACACAGCATGATTTCAGACTTGCATGTACATCATAGAATTGATTTATGAATCCTGTACATAAATAGACCATAATAACGTTAGGGTCTTAGGAAAAGAACCTAACAGTGATCTAAATTCATTTCTCCAGAACTCAAAGCCCAAAGTGGTAAAAAATATCTTATTCCTTTATTGATCATTCATTCTGTAATGGGAGCTCTAGTATTTATCATGGAAGATACATAAATAGATAACATGGATGGTCCCTGCCTATACGGAGATTATAGTCTTATACTTGGTAACAAAGCCAGGTGAAAGACTCAGGACATAGAATCCTAGCTAATGCTCACAGTTGAGCAGAGTCATTAGTAAATTCCCTTGGTTTATTTCTGGTTATATTTCTATTCCCATGAGGTCAGTAGTAAACAGAAATACATTTAGATTTCTACGAATATTGCTTTTCAAATGAGAGGATGGGGCTCAGCCAACATTTTCATATACTGAAACCTCACATTCTTATAAAGTCTTAATTAAATCAGTAGTCTTAAAAATAGATGTGTAAATTACACTATTAGGTATTTACCCCAAAGATATAAATGTGGTGATCTGAAGGGGCACCTGTACCCCAATGTTTATAGCAGCAATGCCCACAATAGCCAAACTATGGAAAGAGCCCAGATGTCCATCAACAGAGGAATTGATAAAGAAAATGTGGGATATATATACAATGGAATATTACTCAGCTATCAAAAAAAGAAATCTTGTCATCATTTGCAATGATGTGGATGGAACTAGAGGGCATTATGCTAAGTGAAATAAGTCAGTCAGGGAAATAAAGTTATCATATGATCTCACTTAAATGTGGAATTTAAGAAACAAAACAGAAGATCAGAGGGGAAAAGAGGAAAAAATAAAACAAGATGAAGTTAGAGAGGGAGACAAATCGTGAGACTTTTAACTCTAGGAAACAAACTGAGGGTCACTGGAGGGGAGGGGGAGGGAGGATGGGGTAACTGGGTGATGGGAATTAAGGAGGGTACTTGATGTGGTAAGCACTGGGTGTTATATAAAAATGATGAATCACTGACCTCTCCATCTGAAACTAATAATATATGTTTAATTAATTGAAATTAAATTGAAAAAATATATATAATTAAATTAACATTTGGGAGTTTTAGTTTAAAAAAAATGAATGAGATGTAGTTTTAAAAAATAAATAATAGATGTGAAAATAAAATCAAAATGTTAGAGCTGATCATTGTTTTCCTTTGCTGTTCTTAAATGTACATACTCAGTAGGAATCCAATGTGTGTTTTGAGTGAAGCTTGGGGAGATTAAATAGAGTTCTTGGTCTACTGGTTTCACCAATCTTATTCCATTCTCAAGACAAGCTGCTCTACATATTTGAGCTTGAGCTCCTTCATTTGAAAAACAGGAATAATAATAAAATCTTTATAATATTGCAATAGGAATTAAATGAGATGATGTATACAAAGCACTTAGGTTTCTGTCATGTAATAGGTACTAATTATTATTATTATCATTACCAAAGGGCAGACATAAAGCAACTTGCCTATAGTCACATGGTTAGAAAGTTAGTAGTAACCGTATTTAAAACCAGATAGACTGGATCCCAGAGCCAGTCAATCTCACTGGACTACAACACCCACTGAAATCATTCCAGTAGCACTGATACTTTCCCCAGGAATCATCTATACTGATTATGAGGATAGTCCTAAATCCCCAATAATTAATTCTGTTCTGGTTTAAAATCATGTTTATCTATCCGTTTTTGTTTTCCTGGCTATTCTTGGTCTTTGGCTCTTCAGCCTTATCTTATTTGAAGGGAGACAGAAATATTCTTTGTACTTTAGCCACCACTGCTTTATCTTGAGCAAACCCTGTTCCTCAATATTCCTTAGCTCCGAGGGTCACCCGGTATTTTTTTTTTTTTTGTCTCCTGTTTTGCCCCTCTTCTTTCTGGATTTATGAGAAATATCTACTCTCAAGGCTTTTAAGAGCTAGTTTCAGGTATTTTCGTTACTTTAAGAAAAAAAATCTTCCAGAACCACCTGATGTTGCAAGAACAGCAGAAGTCATTAACACTCAATTTTATTTTTTCAGGAAAAAGAATTAATGTTTTTAGCGGAATATCAAATCAGAATGATCCAGAAACATAGTTAAGTTTTATTATTGTTAGTAAGAGCAATGCAGAGGCAGTGAATCAGTTTATTACAGTGCATACTATGAAATGTGACAAAGGGCTGTGTTACTGTTAGATAACCTTTGAGCTGCTTATCATGTCCAGCCAGCACGTTACTGACATTGCAGTTTGTGAAGCCCAGCAATGCCAAGACTCTGAACAACTGGATCTAAGGTCACAAAAGCACAATATGTACCTAATTTGCCACTGGCACGGCTCCATTAGATACATATCCACAGCCATTTTGCTCAGAATCTTTTTGGTTGAGAAATCCTTCTTCTAAAGAAGACAAACTTGTCCTCATCTGTTTGCATCTTTCTTTTTAGTTCTTCCCCATTCCTTTGTGATACCTAATGATTAGTTCTTCTTTATGGTTCGGAGAGGGAGGCAAGATTCCTTGCAGTGATCTGCATGTGTCCAGTTCTCTGTGATTTTTCATCTAACTTGATAAAAACACTTCCTTAACTGAGAAAACTGGCAAATAGACACTGGCAACCATTATTTCTAAGACTACCATTGCATTGCCACCAATGGTCCATCCACTAAGATTTCTTTAATATGAATTTCATACTTATAGACACAAATTTTAGAGTAAGATTTGACTATTTAAAATCCTATTCACTCCAAACCCAATGAGGAGTGGGTTTGGGGGAAATTGCATGAATTAGACATTTTTTGATGGTAATTCATAAATATACATTTTTCCTGGGGCTTCATCCCTACTGAAACATCACTCCTCTTTTTTATAGTCCATAAACAATGGGAGGAAGATGAGTGAAATTTGGAGTTTTCCCCTTTTTAAAAAATTTCATTTATTTACTCATGAGAGACACAGAGAGAGAGGCAGAGGGAGAAGCAGGCTCCATGCAGGGAACCCGACGTGGGACTTGATCCCGGGTCTCCAGGATCACACCCTGAGCCAAAGGCAGACGCTCAACCACTGAGCCACCCAGGTGTCCCCAGAGTTTCCCCTTTTATTAAGTCCTTTCTTTTCACTTTAGGACAAGGACTGTGTCTGTTTGAATACATAGTAGTCACTCAAAACAGTTATTCAATAAATGTTGGGTACTATGAATGGAAGTGATATGAATGATGGTTATAGAATGTCACTTGCTTTTGCCTTCTAGAGGACATGGAAAGTAACAATACTCCTGTCTACAGTATTCTAGTCCTCTGGTAGGTGGTTTTACCTGGCTATAAGACCCTTCTCATCACATGAAATTCTGTGCTCACCCCAAGCTGCCCTAATTGCTGATGGCTGAAACTTAGAATGGCCAGTACAGTGTCTTCACCCTGAGGATTGAAAAACATAACAGCTTATCCTTTCCTAGGTCTCTAGGACTAGGACCCCCAATTTCTAATCCAGCATTAGGCCTGTAGTGATAAATTGTAACACTCAACAGTGGCATATATAATGGCAAAATACTTTCAAATGATGACAGTGGAATCTACAGTATTGGAATGATACTTTACCTTTCTTTTTCTTTTTCTTTTTCTTTTTTTTTACTTTACCTTTCTTTATGAACCTAAGCTATTTAGAATTATCTAATTACCATCAGCAAAGCCTGGCAAAATCTATATTAACTCCTAATTTCTAAGGTAGGAAAACAAATATTTTCCTCCATTCATTTGGAAAAGCAACAACATAAGGGATACAAGAAATATTATGTGTGTATATATTCTTCCTTCGCTTTTCCTTTCTTCTTTCTCACTTTTTCTTTCTTTCTTTCTTTCTTTCTTTCTTTCTTTCTTTCTTTCTTTCTTTCTTTCTTTCCTTCTTTTTCTTTTTTCTTTTCTTTTCTTTTCTTTTCTTTTCTTTTCTTTTCCTTTCCTTTCCTTTCCTTTCCTTTCCTTTCCTTTCCTTTCCTTTCCTTTCCTTTCTTTTCTTTTCTTTTCTTTTCTTTTCTTTTTTCTTTTCTTTTCTTTTTTTCTTTCGTGAATCCCGTTCAAGATCTACCTTGGGGCAGCCTGGGTGGCTCAGCAGTTTAGCGCTGCCTTCAGCCCAGGGCGTGATCCTGGAGACCCGGGATTGAGTCCCATGTCAGGCTCCCTGCATGGCGCCTGCTTCTCCCTCTGCCTGTGTCTCTGCCTCTCTCTCTCTCTCTCTCTCTCTCTCTCTCTGTGTGTGTGCTTCTCATAAATAAATAAAATCTTAAAAAAAGATCTATCTTGGACTACTGTCTGAGTAACTTTGCCTATAGCATTAGTCCATCCATCCATCTGTTAATTTATCATCCAGCCAACCAGCCATTGATCTACGTTTATTGATCCATCCATCCATCCGTCTGTCTGTCTAGCCAACTATCCATGTGTCTGTTCATCCAATTCTAAGTACATCACCTGAATGCCTACTCTGTACTGAGTCCAGATCAGCTGTTCTATAAAATATTTTAAAATTTGCATAGGTGCATTGGCCACCCAAAAATTTTTTTTAAAATTTGAAACTTGTCTGATTACTTCCTCCCCAGAGATTCAAATAAAAAAGAAACTGGTGCTGAGGTGGGGTAGGAACACAGAACACAGAATTTTATAAATAAATAAAATATCAGTATATCACACCTGGAGGCACTTGTCAATTTGTCTCATTGTTGGTGATGTTCACTAGATTTCTTCCTTGACAAAATACAAATATCTCTATAATCAGTACATTGCTTGTGAGAGTAGTAGACTGAGACCATGTAAATACCCTGTTCCCTGATCATCTCTTCCTTAATGGTTGAGTATCCATTGATGAGCCTCATCAGAATCAATTATTATTGTAGTGGTGATTTTCTATTTCTGTTACTCTTTCTATAATAGTTGTCATTCCTTTGTAAATAAGAGCTCTTTTTTTTTCTCTCCCTTCCTCCACCATATTCTTTAAAGCATTAAAATGGACTCTTATGCAGGACTAATAGGAAACTCTACCTTAGTCATCACTGGGCATCTTCACCACCTCCTCACTCACCAGAGACTTACCAAGATTCTAAGGGACTTCCATAGTGGTGGGAGTCCATCCTGGTCACCACAGCAATGTCTACCATTCCTGCAGTGTGATCCATTCAGGTTTGCTTCTTTGAAGTTTCCACAGATTATTGGGACAAAGCAATCTCTGACAAGTCTGGGAGCCCAAAATCATGCTTCCATGATGCCCCCAAATTAATCTCTTGTTATCAAGCATAATTGGCTCAGTGTCTTGGTCTTTCACAAAAGACAGGAAGACCCTTTGAATTCAAGGTTACAGTGTTCCACACTCCAAGGAAATATTAAGGGTAAGGCTAGCAGAATCTATAAAGGGTCTGAGAATGAGAAACTCAAAGATTTATACTATCACATAGAGGTTTTTTTTTGGCGGAGGGAATGGCCCAGAATTTTAGCTGTGAGTTGTAATGTAATTAGTAAAATGCGTTCTGAGTTCCAAAAACCCAACTTAAATGAAAGCAACTATTTTACAGTGAGTGGAACTAAGCAGTGATATCTGCAGTTTTTATTTTTTAAAAATATTTTTAAAAGATTTTATTTATTCATGGGAGACATAGAGTCAGAGACATAGGCAGAGGGAGAAGCAGTCTCCCCACAGGGAGCCCAATGTGGGACTCCATCCCAGGACCCCAGGATCATGACCTGAGTCTAAGGCAGACACTCAACCACTGAGCCACCCAGGCATCCCAATATCTGCAGTTTTTAATGGTTACTTCTTTTCTACAAAGGAATGTAAGTTTGCTTTTTGATATCTTATTTAAATTTGATTTTCACTCAACATTTGCAAACTACTTGTCAAATCCTGTGAGAGGAATTTAGTACTTTTTTTAAAATTCAATTTTTGTTAAGTTGTTCTCCTAGAGCTAAATTTTTTAACTTGCTAACTTACCATACATTTCCTTCACATTCCTTCATGCAATTTGTATGTGAATGTATATGTGTATATATGTATATATACAAACACATTCATTCGTATAAATGTATATATTCACTCATATATGTATTCATATATATTTATTTTAGTATTCCAAATAAAACCACTTGTTCTGACCAGTATGTATATATGTCATCCATGCAGACTTCTTATCTTGGTAGCAACTTTCCACCTCATTAGCTCTTTATGATCGTTGCAATTTATTTGAAAATATGTAATGTCATCAATTACTTCATCATTTTAAGTTTCCTCTTCTTTCTCCTGCTCTCCATGTTTGTACAGAAGACCAGGCTTTCTTTTCCTAGATCCCAATCATTCTTTTTATGTGCATTTAGGAAGAGCAAAGAACCATCTGAAGCAGATGACACTGAAGATAAGTGTGAAAACACGATCACAATTGAGAATGGCATCCCCTGCGATCCTCTGGACACGAAGGGAGGGCACATTAATGACGCCTTCATGACAGAGGATGAGCGGCTCACCCCTCTCTGAAGGGCTGCTGTTTAACTTCCCCAAGAAACCCAACACTTGTTTCTGTGCAACTGCTGAGCATTATAAATTATCAAGGGCAGATCATCTATTTTGTTTCACCTCTTCTTTTGTAAGAAATTTTGCATATGCATGAAGGTAAAAGGCAATCAGTTATACCCATGAAGACCATTGGAATCATAAACTGTTGACTACTCAAAATACTCTAAAATATTTCTCTGACAACACAGTGTATAAGTGTAGTCAGTCATGTGGTGTCTTTAGTTGTCGGTTTAAAAGTGCATTAGTGTTAAGCATTTCTAGAGATAGGATCAGGCTACTACATATATATATCTTTTTCACACTTTGAAAACCTAAGGAGAAATATTTTTCCAGTGGAGAATACCCATAATATGGTGTAGAAATCTTTGAAAATGGATCCACTTAGAATATTTTTTATATCATTATGTGACTGACTAAGCAAGAATGGAAAATGATCGTAAATGAGATGGATGGAAATGGGAGTGTCGATACACAAGGTGGAATTTGATCCTGTTGTCATACCAATACTTATTCTCTACCATTCTCTAATAAGGCAGCCCTATTGGTTGACTATTTCTGTAATTTGTAAAAGTACAATCTATGTGAATTTAATAAAGTGCTAATCATCTCTTTTTAATTGTGTGTTTGAGATTTATTTTCATACTATGGCGATCAGTAAGCCTAATTTTTATTAGTTATGTGTAATCTGTTCTACAGCCCTAGAAATGAATAATTTTTGTTGTGTGCATCCTTGCTTGAAGACATCTTATAGTTTGTAGACTTCATTTTACTTTAATAGGCCATGACTATTCTAAATTCTAATAAATTATTACACATTTATGACTAGAAAGAAAATTCACTGCTCATTCTCCTACTGTTATCATCCATAGTTGATGTTACAGCAACAGTTTCTAGCTCCCTTTCCTGCCCCAGTGTTGCTCCCCAGATACAGACTCCAAGATGGGTAGTTGTAGGCAGAAGGTTTATTGGGGAGTGCTCTCAAGAGATACACCTGTTAAGAAGTGAGGAGGGCAAGTATGGCAAATAGACTGTAAGATGTCTGCAATGTCCTGATGTTCATGCCTTCATGTAACTCCTCTCCTTGAGTGAGGGTGGGACCTGTGACTTGCTTCTGCATGGAATACAGCAAAGATGAGGAGATGTTACTCCTGCAATTAATTTATATTATGTCTGAGTCTGTCTTGCTAGCAGATTTGTTCTAGAGACTCTCCTTGCTGGCTTGATTAAGCAAGTGGCCATGTTGGGAAGGCCTACATGAGAGAAAATGTGAGTGGCCTCTAGGAATTGTTGCCAGCCTGTCAGCACTGAAGACAGCCTCTGACCAACAACTAGCCAAAAGCTGAGGTCCTCAGTCCTTCAACCACAAGGAAATGAACTCTGTCAACAAGAGTGAGCTCGGAAGTGGATTTTTCCCCAGTCAGACTGTCTCCAGATGAGAATACAGTCCAGTCAACACTTTGATTGCAGCCTGAGCAGAGGGCCCACTTAAGATGTGCCCAGACTCCTGACCCATGGACACTGTGAGATGATAAATGTGTGTTTTTTCAAACCATTGAATTTGCAGTAATGTGTTATACAGCAATAGGAAAATAATAGGGTAGGATTAGGCAGAGGGAGTAGTGACCAGCAACATCATTACAACAGAGGCTTCAGACAATCCTTCAAAGAGCTTAGGAGCTGAGTTTGTCCCTGATTGAGATAAGGTGGCTGGGCCTTTGTATCTCCACATTAGCCAGTCATGGCCATGGGTGCTCTCTGGGAGAGGATCTGCTCTTGGGAAAGACAGTTCCCTGTGGCTGGAGCAATTCCCATGGAAGGAAGTCAGCTGTGAGTCTTCAAAAGCCAATGTTTCAGAAGCTGGGGATGAGTACCTGGGCCTTGAAGAGGGGGTCTGGTGGACCCCCAGAATATCCACCATACCCTCACTAGTCCATAGGCTGTAAGGTAGCTTGAGTGAATATCCTACATGTAAACTTGATCATATTGGTTCCTAACATAAATGCTTTTAAATGGCTTTTTAGTATCTTTAGGATAAAGCCAGACTCTTAAAACATAGGCCAGGACCTGCTGCAGTTTGACTTCTACCTTCCTCTTCAATCTCATCTCTCATCCTCCTCCTCTTTATGTCTCTCTAACTCTCTTTTTCATCTAATGATAACAGATCTCTCACTTCCAGGCCTTTGAACGAGCTCTTCTCTCTACATTGTTCCCTGTCTCTCAGCCACTCTTCAGCTCGTCCTTAGCCTTTCTCTCACTTAAACATCTTGCCCCTCCTGGGGGGTCTGGACCTCCCAGCCACGTGTTCCTAGACTGCCCAGATAATTATACTCCTCTCGTTGTACTATAGTTATGTTATATTTAAATGTGTTTTTATGGAGGAAGGAGACCATATAGGCAAGAGTACCCTAAGGGCTCACACAACTCCTAATTCACTGTCTCCACAAACATTCTCATAGCCTACTTCACTTTCCCTTCACCTTTAGCCAGATAGAATTAACTACTACTTTGTAATCTCACCATAGCTATGTATCTTTTTAGTGACAATCATTATAATATTTTACTTTATTTGTTTCCATATATCTGTATCTTCACACTAAATATAATATTCCTAGAGGCATTATTCAAATCATTTAGCATAGTACCATGTCTTCCTTTTTCCTTCCTTTCTCCTTTCCTCCTTTCTGTCCTTTATTCTATAGTGATGAGCAAAATCAAACACAATTCCCACCCTTACAGAGCTGAAAGTCTACATAATCAGAGCTCAATTAATGTGTGCTGATAAATAAGTGAGATGGTAGTTGTTACAAGTTCATAGACTTATACTTTCTGGGAGCAAAGCCTGCCCCTCTCCCCATACGTGGAGGAGTTTGAAATTATGGGTGTGAGATTTTTTATTTGGACACCATTTTGACTTGGGAACCATATGCTCTTTCATAAGACTTCCTCATTTTTAGGAGAGGAAGGAAATTTGCTCTCTCAGTTGACAATATATGATTTGCTAAAGAACCATTTTCTATCTTACATTTTCTTGAGTTGTATACTCCAGAATAGGGTAGATTTTCATATAGAATTGGTGAAACATTATCAGAATTCAGTGTGTAGTAGTAAGCATAATTCAAGACATGCATTCTCAAGATGGTGGAAATTGTTCTTAGTGGGGAGAAAAAAAGTTTAGATGTTACAGTGGTTTATACTCCTCCAAAAGACAATAAAGAGATAAAAAATATATGGTATTAACACTTTCTGGATGAGCTATTAGGAAAAGATGTCTAAAAAGTCTCAATAATGGGGAAACAACAGGTTGAGGAACACTGATCCCAGATAGGCTTCTTATTTTGGAGGCATGAGATGAACCAGTTTGATCACTAGATCATTTTCTTTACTTCTGTTTGTCCTGATGCTGAGGGGATTGATTCCACTTGCAAAGGTCTTCTCCATTAGATATCCTTATTGGGGAAGTTTTCTATGCTAACAGAAATGTGCTATAAACCTGACAGTTGATGTATCAACAGCAAAATGCGGTTTATGCCTTCTGCCTACTGCCTTTGACAAACACTCAGGGTAATTAGAGAGCAGTCGGTCATCAACCACACCTTTCGTTTTTAATTTAATGATCCTGTAATGTGTCACAAGGGAGCACATTGTGAGGTGATATGTACTGGAAATAAAATGGTGTAAAGCTAGTGGAAATACAGCTGTCAGTCCACTCTCCAAGCCTTTAACAAAATCTGTGATGAAACTGGAAAGACAGAGCATCTGAAAAAGCAAGTCACTTAAGAAAAAATTAGGTGAGATGGTGATATCTGGATTTATTTCATAGAGGAAATGTAAATGCAGGTAACTTTTGTGTGTGTGTGGTGTTTTTTTTTTTTTTTTTTTTGGTGTAGTTTCACCTTCCATGTTTTCCACAAAGACTAACCAATACAAACATCACTACACTATTTTTTTAAAGATTTATTTATTTATTTGAGAGAGAGAGTGTGTGTGTGAGTCAGGGGAGAAGCAGAGGGAAAGGGACAAGCAGACTCCTCGCTGATCATGGAGCCCAACTCAGGGCTCAATCTCATGACCATGAGATCATAACCTGAGCTGAAACCAAGAGTTGGACACAACTGACTGAGCCACCCAGGTGCCCCCAAATATTTCTATATTAAAGAATATAGGGGTGCCTGGGTGGCTCAGTCAGTTGAGTAGCCAACTCTTGGTTTTAGCTCAGGTCATGATCTTGGGGACATGGGATTGAGGCCCGCCTTGGGCTTTGGGCTCTTATTAGCATTGCGTCTGCTTGGGATTTTCTCTCTCCCTCTCCCTCTGCCCCACCCTTGCTCGCACTCTCTCTCTGTCTCTCTAAAGTAAATAAATCTTTTTTTTTTAAAGAATGCAATGAGTTCCCACATTTGATCCATAATCAGATTCCAGATATCCTGAATAAGGAACAAAGAATGGGAGGGAGGGATCCCTCGGTGGTTTAGCGATTTGGCGCCTGCCTTCGGCCCAGGGCATGATCCTGGGGTCTCAGGATCGAGTCCCACATCGGGCTCCCCACATGGAGCCTGCTTCTCCCTCTGCCTGTGTCTCTGCCTCTCTGTTTCTCTGTGTCTCTCATGAACAAATAAGTAAAATCTTAAAAAAAAAAAAAGAATGGGAGGGAACACAGGTTAAGAACCAAAAAGATTAAAAAATATCTCAGAGTCCAAATTACCAGTCCTTATTTCAAGTTCATGGGGGCTCCTTTAATATAATATTTTATTTCCCATTTTACATCTTGTTTTCTTCATTAAAAAATAATGCGTGTCTAGTTAACTTGATTACATAAGCAAATGCAAGGAAGATTCCCCTCTTCTTTACTATCTTTTCTTTGTTCCTTCCTTCCTTTCTGCCTCAAGAACTTATTGAATGTCCACTCTATGTAAGATATCATGGTAAGTTCAGGAAATGCAAACAGGAAGAATATTTTAGAAGGGACCATTCATTATTTATGACAAGATTAAGTTTTTTTTTTTTTTTACTAAGAATACCATTCTATTTTAGGGAATTTGGGGTTGAATGAATGAATTAATGGTTTCTGGTTATATATTGATTTATTTTGCTCTTCATTTTGATAGCATTGTTTGAAAAAGCATTTTATATTAGTTATGGGTACAGAATAAGAACCAACTTATAAAGCACAGCATTAGCCTCTTTATTATAGCATAGTAGGGGCACTAGCAAGGTACAAATGGTTGGTGCCAGTGTACTGGGTAGTAGGGGAGAATTTTGCCAGTAATGAAATGACATCTGTGTCCCTAAATGTAATTTTTCCAGAGTTACTCTTTGATGTCACTTATATTTTTTGGAAATTAGTGATTATATGATAACAATATAGGTGTGGGGTATTGGATGAAGGGAGACATTTAATCAGACTCAGAGAGAATGATCCTAGTTTTTTTCCAAGTGTCTGATATCTTTTGACCCAATCTGAAAGTAGGATGGTTCTCAGAACAACAGGGCTAGGTCATATATAAGACCATTGGAAAGGGTAGAACATGAGCTCCGGGGCATAGCATAGAACAAAGGTGAACACTAGCCACCATGGACAGGCAAGCTAGAAGTGCCACTGTCAAGTGCCTTGGTACAGTGAACAAGTGGCCCTTATTTGCAGAATTTAGCAAAAGTCCAAATAAGAATAATATCTTAATCACTCCCTGGACTCCATTTGTCATCTTAAACCATTAATTCATAGCCCACCATAATTAGTGAAGAATGAAGTTTTGTGGCAACATTCAGTTTGTATCAAGGTTGCATTTGAAAACTTGTAAGGTTGAATCCGATGAAATTCATGCTATGCAATCATTTTTGATCTACAAAAATGGCAATTGCCTGTGGTTCAAGCTATTAGTTTGCTAGTCAATTTCTTGGAATTTAGGAAAGATGTTCCCCACGTAAATACATCATACATGGTAAGACAGCCTTCAGGCCAGCTCACAGCATATTAACTCACGATATAGCTTAAGTATTGTACATTTATGATATAAAATATTAAAAGACAAATTGTTATAGTGCCAGCAATTTAATGAAAAGAGAATATGATTTAACAAGAACTAGCTTTGACTGTATTTTATTGTCAGTGCTTGAGGAAAAGCAGGTTTTAATGGAAGAATTAGAAAGTATATAGAACTAGTACAAGGAATTCATTGATAGTCTGAGACCTTTAAAGGACACTGATCCTGGCTTATTAAAGATTAGGTCTATATTCACCATCTTGGCTTCACCACCATCCTCTTGCTTCCCAACTCTTTGCATTCTGGCATCCATTCTCATGGAGGAAACTGCTTCCTCAAAGTCACTAGTGAATTTCTGGTTGTTAAGGTCACGGAGTCCTGGTCCTCACCCTCCTGAATCTCTTGGAGTCATTTTACAGTGTAGGGCTCCCTTCCCTCCTCTTTGACACACTCTTTGTTCTGGACTTTTCTGTGATTTGGTCTTATCCTTTTACTCCTCCTCCTCTCTCTATGCCTATCCTGAAAGAAGCCAGAGAGTTGAGAGGGCGAAATAAGTAGGTAAAAAAAAAAAATGAATGCTTTTGCGTAGTGTAGTCAAGCTCTTGGTAGTAGAAGAAAAAAGAGAGTTAAATCCTGTGCACAATGAAAGTGATGGAGAACATTCTTGGGGTTAATGGTGCTCTCTGCTGACCACCAGTAGATTGGTTTGCTATCTAGAAAAGCCTTGGAGTAAGAGAAAAAAGATGTGCAAGTAGTCATTGTATTTTAATGGCTAGTTGCTTCACATAGTGGCAGAGAACACCAGGGCTAGAGGAATACATAATCACAGTCCCTTATCTGCAACTCCCAAACCCAAAACCCTCTGAAAACCATTTAGCTGCAACACCTGACCTGAACAAATACAATGCTCTTCATGATCTGTATTTATTGTATTTAATAATACTGAATGCAGAAATATTTAAGTGTTTGGTGATGGGATGCTGCCCCAGGTCCCAATGGAAGTAGATTAATACTGGCATATGCACAGTATTACCTGTATGGCTTGGGTTCTAATCCTAACACCACCATTAACTAATTGTGTGATCCTGTGTGTGCAGGGATTTGTAAGAGTGGAGAGAAGGCAATCCCATGAAATAAGTTGTCTTCATTTAGTGTAAATAGACTAGTTTTAAAAAAGAACTAATACTTGCCCTATCTGCCCAAAAGATTGAGAGAACAGAATGAAATAAATAATAAAAAACAGAAAAATTAATAAAGACAATGTGCTGTGTAAGTGAAATTTTTTATTTATTAAAGATGATATTGAGACCACTCAACTTGAGGCCATAAAGAGGAATAAAAGGGTTTAAGGGAAGTATTTTACTATATGAATATATACATATATTTATAATAGCTGAATCTCTGAAATAAAGGACATGTGGAAAGACACAACCTCACATAGATCTGGTGGGGAGTCAACTGGTAGGAATATAGATCAAGTATCTATTTGAATTTTCAACACAAAGAAATTTTTTAAAACCCTGGAAAGCTTCTAGTGTACAGTTGACCCTTGAACAACTTGTCTTTGAACTGCATCGGTCCATTTATATGTAGATTTTTTACAGTATGGTACTATAAATGTATTTTTTATTTCTTATTATTTTCTTAATAATATTTTCTTTTTTCCTAATATACATAACATACAAATTATATATTAATTGACTATCTTATTGGAAAGGCTTCCAGTCAACAGTAGGCTATTAGTAGTTAGGTTTTTGGGGAGTTGAAAGTTATAACTGTATTTTCTACTGCCCAGGGTTTGGTGCTTCTAACTCCCACATTGTTCAAGGCTCGACTGTAATTGTAAAGAAAAAATTTCCAAGTATACATTACTTCTAGCCCCAATAATACCTTGATTTCCCCCCAGAGGATATGATCCTGTACAATCTCTGAAGAAGAAGAGAAATAGAAACTTGTGTAACTCAGATAATTATCCCAGTATTGACTTTAACTCAATTAGGTAACAATCTTGTTTTTAAATGATTATTTTCTTTTTTTTAAATCTTTTATTCTATGACTATCATTGAACTAATTTACATTTATCAAATCAATTGTCCTCCCAATCAATTCAGTTAAAAAATTCTGTCTCACTGGATGGATAAGCTGTTTTGTTGAATTAACTATTCAATGTGATAGAACTTTGTGCCTCTGGTCAAATTCTAAAGATACTTAGACTCTTTTACATTGAGGATTGGTGCCTGTGATGTGTCTGCCAGGTCTGTGGATATGAGTCACTCATCCAATTTTTTCATTGCTTGGGGCTATTATAAGCAAAGACTCAAAGGTCCCTGGGAGAACAGGGCCACAGGCCAGCAGTGGAACAATTCATTGATATGATAAGCTTTTGGGGTTTTATTTAGCACAATTCCAGGTAATCTAACATGCTCTTTGAAGAACTAAAGAGAATTTAAATCAATGAACGTAAGAACTAAAATCTACTTGCTCAAAAGTGACAGAGGTTTGCCAATGCTAGTATCCGCCATCATTCATTCCAAGACTGATCGAAGTTCATGTTAGATTCCTATCATATATTATAGTATTTGCTTCCTAGATTATCATCTGATTAGCTATAAAGGGGAATACCAAGGTTCATTTCAGTTACAAGAATTACAGAAAGCCTCAGGTTACAGTTTCAAATGTAGTGCTTTGACACAGCACATTCCGGTAGATTGGCAAATAAAATGCCCATTTACAAAACCTCCCCAAGGATAATACTGGAGTCCTTTGGGGGAATCAAGGGTGTTGTGGGGGCTAGAAAACAGGGTTTCGAGGTTCTTTCTTTGTGTTGAGAATCCAAATGATGCTTTACATATGTATGCATTCCTTTTCACCTCCTCCCTGCCAGATCTATATTTCTTTCCAGATAGATAGGTTGTCTTACTTCTAAGATTTGGTCATTGTGTAAATGAATATTTATTCATGTAGCAAAATATTTTCTTTAAGTAGATCTTCCTTTTCTTTGTGCACACCAGTTAAGTTTTTTTTTCAATATCACTTTTAAGAAAAGATTTTATTTATTCATGAGAGAGAGAGAGAGAGGCAGAGACATAGGCAGAGGGAGAAGCAGGCTCCATGCAGGGAGCCCGATGTGGGAAATGATCCCGGGACTCTGGGATCACGCCCTGAGCCAAAGGCAGACGCTCAACTGCTGAGCCACCCAGGCATCCCTCAATATCACTTTTTATAAAGAATATAAAAGTTTTATTCACAGGATTCATTTTATTAACTAATTTTTAGTGCTTTTCATTATTCACCCAATAGCAAATATTACTAATCCTACTTAACAAAAGAAGAAATGGAGGCTAAGTGAATTTAAATATATTGCCCAAAGTCATATAACATTTTAAAGTGTTCATATGTTATTAGAGGATTTATAGCAACTGATTCTTTTAGTTTCCATATTTTGATTATATTGTTCTACTTTTCATTTAAAATATACTTTGTCATCAACTCCTCTTCTGGGAATAATTTGGATGTACCAAGGTATGTGCTCAATGGAGGACAAGAATTGGGATTAAGGAGCCTGAAACCCTGTTATGGAGTAACATGCAGGGTGGTTGCCAGGATTATTCTTGGTCCAAGCTGAATATTGTGCCATGGGCAGTGGCATAGAGAGAAATCAGAACCTTACACAGATTGGATGCTGAAATTTCACAATGGAAATTTTAAAGATGAGGATTGTATTTCTGCTTCAGCATTTATAAAGCACTTTGGATAATTATTGGCCATTCCTATGCTATACTTGGATTTAGGTCATTTGCCTTTTATGCTTTGCTTGTAGGTAATGCAGGGCATGTTTTAGAGGGTCTGGTAAAACTACAACTAGAAATACAACTTTCCTTATTCTGTATTGAGTCAGATTTAAATGGAAGATGAAACTCTTGACATATCCTGTTAAAACAAAAAATCAGACCCTGTCACTCCTTTACTCAAACCTCTCCATGCATAGGCATCTCTTTCAAGGTAGACCCCAAAGTCTCTAAATGACAATAGGGCCCTACATAATCTGCCCTTAGCCCCTGCAAACTCCCTACTGTTCTTTATTATAACAATTATCTTACATGAAGGAAGCTGGAGGAATAGCACAATGTGTACCCATATATCCACCACGGGACTCATTCCCAGAACAGCATTTGGTTTTATTTGTTTTCCAGCTTTATGGAGATATAATTGATATATAACTTTGTGTAAGTTTAAAGTGTACAATGTAATAATTTGGTATATGTATACATTGCAAAATGATTACCATGCTAAGGTTAGTTAACACATCCATCACTTCACATAGTTAGTATTTTTCTTTTTGTGGTAAGAATTGATAAAATCTACTTTCCTAGCAACTTTCAAATATACAATGCAGTATTGTTAACCATACGCTGTACATTACATTACATTCCCAGAACTTATACCACATCTTTTTTTAATCCATTCATTCTGTGACAAACACGTAGGATGTTTCTATATCCTGGCTATTATGAATAATACTGCAATTAACATGAGAGTGCTGATACCTCTTTGAAATCCTGTTTTCATTTTCTTTGGATATGTACCCAGAAATGGGATTGCTGGATCATATGGTGGTTATATTTTTAACTTTTTTTGAGGAAACTCCATACTGATTTCCATGGTGGCTGCACAATTTACATTCCCACCAACAGTGAACAGCGGTTCTCGTTTCTCTACATCCTCACCAACATGTGTTATCTCTTGGTTTTGTTTTGTTTTGTTTTGTTTTTTAAATCACAGCCATTCTAACAGGTGTGAGGTGATATCTTATTGTGGTTTTGCTTTGCATTTCCCTGATGAGGAATGATGTTGAGCACTTTGTACCTATTGTTACCTATTGGCTATTTGTATGTCTTCTTTGGAAAAATGTCCTTAAAAAGGTACTGGTATGTTTCCATTTCCACTTGTTTCAACTTATTTTTTGATTTCTTCTTTTACTTGTTGGTTCTTCAGCAGTGTATTGTTTAATTTCTACTTATTCGTGAATTTTCCAGCTTTCCTCCTGGTATTGATTTCTAGTTCATACCATTGTGGTTGGAAAAGATACTTGGTATAATTTCAGTCTTCTAAAATTTGCAAAGCCTTATTTTGTGACCTATCATATAATCTATCCTGGAAAATGTTCCATGTGTGCTTGAGAAGAATGTATATTCTGCTTCTGTTGGACGGAATGTTCTATATATGTCTATTAGGTCCATTTGATCCAAAGTATGGTTCAAGTCCAATGTTTCCTTGTTGATTTTCTATCTGGATGATCTATCCATTGTCGAAATTTGGGGGGGGGGATATTAATATCCCTTACTTTATTTTATTGTTTATTTTATTGTTGCCTGTTTCTCCCTTCAGATCTGCTTAATATATTTTAGGTGCTTCAATGTTGGCAACATAGGTATTTACAATGGTCATATCTTTTTGATGAATTTATCTCTTCACCATTATATAATGACCTTCTTTGTCTCTTATTACCACTTTTGATTTAAAGTCTATTTTGTCTCATGTAGGTATAGCTACCCTACTCTCTTAGTTTACACATGCATGAACTATCTTTTCCATCCCTTCTCTTTGAACCTATGTGTGTCTTAAAGCTGAAGTGAGGGGATCCCTGGGTGGGTCAGCGGTTTAGCCTTCAGCCCAGGGTGTGATCCTGGAGTCCCGGGATTGAGTCCCATATTGGGCTCCCTGCATGGGGCCTGCTTCTCCCTCTGCCTGTGTCTCTGCCTCTCTCTCTCTCTCTCTCTCTCTCTCTCTCTCTCTCTCTCTCTGTGTCTCTCATGAATAAATAAATAAAATCTTAAAAAAAAAAGCTGAAGTGAGTCTCTTGTAGGCAGCAGACAGTTGGGTCTTGGGTTTTAGTCACTGTACATCTTTTCATTGAAGAATTCAATCTATTTACATTTACAGTAGTTATCAACAGGTAAGGACTTCCTAATGCCACCTTGTTAGTTGTTTTCTGGTTATTTTATAGTTCCCCTTTTCCTTTCTCTCTCTCTCTTGCTGCCTTCCTTTACGAATTGATAATTTTTCACAGTGGTATGCTTTCATTTCCTTCTCTTTATCTTTTGTGAATCTACTGTAGGTATTTGCTTTGTAGTCACAATGAGGATTACATAAAACATAGGCTGATAGGGATTCCTGGGTGGCTCAGTGGTTGAGCATCTGCCTTTGGCTCAGGTCATGATCCCAGGGTCCTGGGATTGAGTCCCACATTGGGCTTCCTGTAGGGAACCTGCTTCTCCCTCTGCCTATGTCTCTGCCTGTCTCTCTGTGTCTCTCATGAATAAATAAATAAGATCTTAAAAAAATGCTGATAGTAACTTCAATTGCATACAAAATATCTATCCTTTCACTCTCCCCCTTTTATGTTTTTGATGTTTGAATTTACATCCTGTTATATTATGTATCCATTAGCAAATTATTGCATCTATATCTATTTTAATTTTTTAAATATTTTATTTATTTGAGATAGAGTACAACAGGGGGAGGGGCAGAGAGAGAAGCAGGCTCTCTGCTGAGAAGGGAGCCTGATCAGGCCCTGGGCTCCATCCCAGGACTCTGGGATCTTGAACTGAGCCAAAGACTGGTGCTTAATTGACTGACCCAGGTGCCCCCCCATAGCTATTTTTAATATTTTTGTCCTTGAACCTTTATACTAGAGCTAAGTGGTTAACACCCCGCCATATTACAGTATTAGAGTATTCTGTATCTGATTATGTACTTGCTTTTATCAGTATGCTGTTTATTTTCATATGTTTTCATGTGACCAATCAGAGTCCTTAAGTTTTGGCTTGAAGAACTCCTCTCAACATTTCCTATAAGGCAGGTCTAGTGACGATGAGCTCCCTCAGCTTTTATTTCTTAGGGAAAGTCTGTATTTCACCTTCATTTCTGAAGGACAGCTTTGCTGAGTAAACCATTTTTCTTTCAGCACTTCGAATACATCATCTTATTCCCTCCTGACTTGCAAGTTTTCTGCTGATAAATACACTTATAGCCTTATGGGGATTCCCTTGTATGAGAGGGTTTTTTTTTCTCTTGCTATTTAAAAAATTCCCCTTTGTCTTTGATTTTAGACAGTTTTATTGTAATGTGTCTTGGAGAGCATCATTTTAGACTGAAATGTTGAGTGACCTATTAGCTTCAGGAACTTGGATAAATCTCTCTCAGCCATTATTTCTTTAAATAAGCTTTCTACCTCTTTCTCTCTCTCTTCTCCTTCTGGGGCTCTAGTGATACATACATTGTTTCTCTTACTGGTGTTCCACAAGTCCTGTAGGCTTTCTTTCTTTTTATTTTTTTTAAGATTTTATTTATTTGTTTATTTGAGAGAGAGAGACAGACAGACCGACAGACAGGCAGAGGGAGAAACAGGCTCCATGCAGGGAGCCCGACGTGGGACTTGATCTGGGTCTCCAGGATCAGGCCCTGGGCTGAATGCGGTGCTAAACCACTGAGCCACCCAGGCTGCCCTGTAGGCTTTCTTTATTCTTTTCCATTCTTTTTTTTTCTTTTTCCCAGGGCAGCATTTGACTGGAGCTCTGGTCATCCATGTCCTCCCTCTTAGTCAAAGCCATGTTTAAGCCCTCAGCCGATGAAACTCTCCAGAGATAAGCATTACACACACCGTTCAGTAGTCTGTGTCAGTGTTTACAACTGCCAAGCGAGTCTCCCTTAGGACTAAACATGAGCTTTTGATGTGTTATTTCACCCATTTCATCCTGTTCTTTTCTTGGTAGAGAGGGAGTTGTCTAGATAATATGTCCTTAAGTATTGACATCAGCAAATTTCAAGACAGAAGTGCTACATCCTTTCATCTATTTTTAAAAATTATGATTATTTTCTCCTTCAACAGTCTTACTAGTTCCTTTGAACCTTTGCCAAATCCCACAGAAAGAGTCCTGTCCCTGTCCTCTTACTGGGTGACATAGAGCTAATTACTAATCTTGCTGAGGATTCGAAAAGTATCAACTTGAACAAGGGTAGTTGTGAACTCTCAGCAAGTTGATGTACATTGGTGCCCTGTACACACAGTAAATACTTTAAGTGTCAGTTCTCTTCCCTGTGATGTTCAAAACAGAGCTAATTATTTGGACTGATACTTTATATTTTATTTTTTCTTGCTTTCTCCTATTTGCTATTGAGACCAGTGCATATACACACAGACCACTATATATATATAGTGTATATATATATACACACACACACATAAACATACACATACACTATATATACTATAGTATACATATATATAATATATATAATATATATAATATATATATATAATATGTATATATATATAAACAAGCCATGTTTAAGATAACTTTGTGTTTGCACACCTTGGCAGCATTGCTACTTACTATTCTGCTTGGTCTTGATTGAGTTTCGGGGAGGTGCAATCATGCATGCACGTTCGTTCTTGAGAGCATTATGCTCATAGCATTATCTAGATCGGGGTCCCTTAACCTCAGCACTTGATGTTTGAGGCCAAACAATTCTTGTTTGCAGGGAGCTATCCTGGGCATTGTACAATGTTTAGCAGCATCCCTGACCTCTACCCACCCTCTCTCAGTTATGACAACCAAAAATATCTTCAGACATTGCCAATTGCCTCCTGGGAGGCAAAATTACCCTGGTTAAGAACCACTGCTTTTTATCACTGGCAAAGATTGGCTTTGAAGAGAACAAAATTATTGCCATGTCATCTGAAGTTGTCATCTTTGAATCTACGATCTCTAGTTATCATTCCCTGTTCCTGAATATACTCACCCTACTGAGAAAAACCAGCTTTTTATCTAGATAGGCAGAGCACCTATGGTCTCCTCTCAGTGAAAATGATGAAGATAAGGAGAGAAACTTTGTAACTGAGGCAAATTTCATGTCATCCTGAGGCCGTTTTTTGTTTGTTTGTTTGTTTTGTTTTAAAGATTTTATTTATTCATGAGAGAGAGAGAGAGAGAGAGACAGAGAGAGAGAGGCAGAGACACAGGCAGAGGGAGAAGCAGGCTCCATGCAGGGACCCTGACGCGGGACTTGATCCTGGGTCCCCAGGATCAGGCCCTGGGCCGAAGGCAGGGCTAAACCGCTGAGCCACCCGGGCTGCCCCTGAGGCCGTTTTTTGAGCTGTCCAGTCACACCTTTTATGCTTCTCCATACCTTGACTGCCCCTCTTTTCCATGCCTGTCAAAAAAGCCCTTTTGACCCCAAGGAGTCTGACCTTAAAACCAGACTGCTAAGGCTCAAATTCCAGTTTCATTGCTTTTGAGCTTTGTGATCTTAATTTTGTGCCTCAGTTTCCTCATCTAGGAAATGAGGATGGTGCATTTGCTTACCTCTTGGGCTGTTGTGAGGATTAAATGAGGGAGCACATGTAAAGCACTTAATTCTGGGTGGCACACAATAAGCGCTCAGCAAAGGTTAGATATCATTATTGTTACTATTATTAGTAGTATTAGTCTCTATGATTCAGTTTCATCTCCTTCAAAAAGCCTACCTGATGATTCCTTGGGGCAGCTCTGATCTCCTACTTCTCTGAAATCATGATAAGTTTTATAATCTTATAAATCAGAGTTTATTCGTATCATCTTTTATCTGAGTAAAATTTCCCAGCAACACAGAATGATTTTCATTCTCTCATTCCTCTCACTTATTGAGCAGATAGTTGTTACCACTGTTGGGGCGGTGGCTATATTCCTGGAGAAACTGGGGTAGTGGTTTGGATAGATATCTTTCCTCTACTATGAGGATTTTTTCCTCCTGTTGTCCACTCTTATTTGGTTATATCATATATAGTCAGTGGGTAGGGGCAGCAGCATGATATTGATACTAAGATGGAAACTCTGTCCAGACCAAGGCATCATTCAGGAAGATTTTGCAAGTTCTGTCTTTTGTGCCTGAAATTCATAAGAATCCAAACTCACTGTTGGAATGAAATCTCTATGGAAAAGTGCCCCCACAAATAGCCCCTTCTGCAGTGGGTGAAACAAGCACTATGTATATTACCCATATGAAAGACATTCCCCCCTACTCCCTCAAGGCAGAGCCAACTTTAGTTGGATGTCTACCATTCTCCAACATGAATCAGATGCAAATCTTAATTAGTCTAAGCCAATTATTCTAGGCCCCTAGGGATGGAGTCAGTAACTACCCCTCCTAATGGCCCAGACCAGAGGAATCCCTTAGAAGATAAGGAGAGAAGGGAACATTGTCTCCAAAATGAGCCTGATAGAGTTCAAGAAGATAAAAACTATGGGACATTTCTAGTTGGATTAGAAAACTTGGCTTTAATATTCAATCTGGAGACTGAGGTAGAGCCCAAAGAGGATGAAAGTTTACTCTATTTAGAGCCAATTAGGAAGTATTAAGCAAAGTGTAAAAGTCTTCAGTCACTCTCAGACTCTAGCTGAGAGGCAGGAGCTGACTCCAAAAAGAATCTTCTATGCTTTGAATGCCCATCAATGTTTCAGCCTTGACCTGGCTGGGCTTTGACTATCTCTCTTGTCAGCTGCCTTCTCTGAACCTGTACCTTGCTTCAATTCATCACCCTGTGCTCCTGAGATGTGTCTACTTTTCTAAACCAGTGAAGAAATGTAATGCTCTGACCAAGTTCCTGAAACTTCCTTTCTTAAAAAAAATTAAATTTAATTAATTAACATATAGTGTATTATTAGTTTCAGAAGAGAGAGTTTAGTGATTCTGATTCATCAGTTGTATACATCACCCAGGGCTCATTCCATCAAGTGCCCTTCTTTTCTTGTTTAAGATTTTATTTATTCATTCATGAGAGACACATACAGAGAGAGAGAGAGAGAGAGAGAGAGAGAGAGAGAATGGCAGAGACACAGGCAGAGGGAGAAGCAGGCTCCATGCAGGGAGCCCAACGCGGGACCCGATCCTGGGTCTCCAGGATCACACCCTGGGCTGAAGGCAGCACTAAACTGCTGAACCACCCGGGCTGCCCAATCAAGTGCCCTTCTTAATGCTCATCACCCAGTTACCCCATCACCCCAGCCACCTCCCCTCCAGCAACCTCAGTTTGTTCCTTAGAGTTAAGAGTCTCTTATGGTTTGTCTCCTTCTCTGATTTCATCTTATTTCTTCTCCTGTGATCCTGTTTTGTTTCTTAAATTCCACATGTGAGTGAAATCATATGATAATTATCTTTCTCTGATTGACTTATTTCACTTAGCATAATAGCCTCTAGTTCCATCCATGTCACTGTAAATGGTAAGATTTCATTTATTGATGGCCGAGTAATATTCCAGTGTGTGTGTGTGTGTATACATCTTCATATCTTCTTTATCCATTCATCTATCGATGGACATCTGAGGTCTTTCCATATTTTGGCTATTGTGGTGGACATTGCTGCTATAAACATTGGGGTACATATGCCACCTCAGGTCATTATGTTTATATCCTTTGGGTAAATACCTAGTAGTGCAATTGGTGAGTTGTAGTGTAGCTCTATTTTTAACTTTTTGAGGAAACTCCATACTATTTTCCAGGGTAACTGTACCAGCTTGCAGTCCCACCAGCATTGTAAGAGAGGTCCCCTTTCTTTGCATCCTCACCAACATCTGTTGTTTCCTGACTTATTAATTGTAGCCATTCTGACTGATGTGAAGTGGTATCGCATTGTGGCTTTGATTTGTATTTCCCTGATAGTGAGAAAAACATGCACCCAAGAATACTTTACCCAGCAAGGCTGTCATTCAGAGTAGAAGGAGTGTTAAAGAGGGGCATCGGGTGGCTCAGTGTCTGAGCATCTGCCTTTGGCTCAGGTTGTGATCCCGGGGTCCTAGGATTGAGTCCCGCATCAGGCTTCCCATGGAGAGCCTGCTTCTCCCTCTGCCTATGTCTCTGCCTCTCTGTGTGTGTCTCTCATGAATGAATAAATAAAAATCTTTTTTAAAAAAAGGAGTGATAAAGAGCTTCCAGGACAAACAGAAACTAAAAGAACTTGTGATCACTAAACCAGCCCTGCAAGAAATACTAAAGAGGATCCTTTGAGTGAAGAGAGAGCCCAAAAGTAACAAGGATCAGAAAGGGACAGAGACAATATGCAGAAACAGTGACTTTACAGGTAATACAATGGCACTAAATTCATATCTCTCAATAATTACTCTGAATGTAAATAGACGAAATGCTCCAATCAAAAGACACAGGGTATCAGATTGGATTTAAAAAACAAGACCCATCAAATATGCTGCCTGTAAGAGACTCATTTTAGACCAAACACCTCCAGATTGAAAGTGAGGGGTTGGAGAACCATTTATCATGCTAATGGGCATCAAAAGAAAGCTGGGGTAGCAATCCTGATATCAGACAAATTAGATTTTAAATCAAAGACTGGAACTCCCTTTTTATCATTTCTCTGTTTAGTCCACAGATGGCTCCTTTGTGGGGGTGGGGGGTTGTTTCAAGTAATTTTTTCCCTTATTTATCCATCCTATTTTCCTCCTCAGGTCTGAGCTGAGTAATACTTTCCAGCACACTGGGATTCTGAAGTAAGGTCTTTTCCTCTTGGTCTTAACTGAAAAGATACATTTGACCAACCATCTCTAGATGATAACTCTCAAATTCATATCTTCATCCCCAGCCACTCTTCAAACTGCAGATTTATATATCTAACCGCCTTTTCTTTCTTTCTTTTTTTTTTAAAGATTTATTTATTTATTTATTCATGAGAGACACAGAGGGAGAGGCAGAGACACAGGCAGAGGGAGAAGCAGGCTCCACGCAGGGAGCCCAACGCGGGACTCAATCCCAGGTCTTCAGGATCACACTCTGGGCCGAAGGCAGCGCTAAACCGCTGAGCCACCTGGGGTGCCCATCTAACTGCCTTTTCAACATCTTCACTTGAATTTCTGTGAGGTATCACAAACTCTACTGGACTCCTAGTCTTCCTTCCAAACTTTTACCTGCAACCTTCCCCATGCAAATGGAGGTCAACCTTGTTCTCCTAGTCGTTCAATCCTAAAAACCCTGGAGTGATCCTTGACTGTCTTTCTTTCACAGCCTATTCCCGATTCATTAGCAAATCCTGTTGGCTTTACTTTCAAAACATGTTAAAAAATCTAGCTACCTTCTCACAAACCCTGCTGCTACCACCGAGGCACTATGGTGCAATGACCTCCGCACTGGTCTCTGTCTGTGGTCTTGTCCCCATGGATCCCCTTCTCCACACAGCAGCCAGTGAGTCTTTTCAAATGCAAGTGAGATCATGTTACTGCTCTGTTCAAACTCTACCATGGGTTCTCATTTCACTCAGGATAAAGTCTCAAGTTTTGCTTCTAAGGCCCTAGAAGTGAATGTGCTCTAGTGTTGCCTGCTATTTTTTACAGTCTGGGTGTAGAAATAAATTTGGGTTACATGGCAAGCACCGTGCAATGATAAATTCAGACCAGTGGTGATTAGTACAACCCTCCTGGAATCCACAGCTCATCCTCACAAGTTTAAACTCTGTTGAAAATAGTTGTCAATTTTGTTAATAGAGATTATCTTTGCTCTTTCTGTAGGGAAAAGGGACTGCTAGGCAGCTAGAAATGTAAACAGGAAAGAGCTTTAGCTTTTCCTTTGGGCTATAAAGTCAACTTGTTATTTATTTTCCATAAAGTACTTATAAATCCACTTTGATAAGTATGTAGTCAAAACCAATTGAGCTAAATGCAAACAATTTTTGGCCATGTGGAGTTTTAAATTTCTCTGTGCTTTATGTTTGAGATGCCCTTTGTTATTTCTTTTGGAAGCATTATCTATCAATCATAAGACAGGAAATTGCAAGAAACATCCTTTATTCTCTGAAGTTAACCAAAGTTATCTTCTCAGCTTGGGGAACTAGAAGATGTTTTCGCCATAGCTATTTGGCAACCTCACCATTGATGACTCAGTTGGAAGGATATGGAAAGTAGAGCAGTAAGGGAAATATGGATCTCAAAGTCTATGCACTTTGCTCTAGCAGAGTTCAGACACACCCTCAGCTCTGAGCCTATGAAGAAGGGGTTTTCTGACTGAACTCCATGGTTATCTGGTTTCCGTTTAGGTTTTAGCAGACGGCAGTTCCAATGGGGAGGAGATTTGTTGTGGGCAGGGTTACTAGATGTAGATTCTTCAAGAAGTGACAGCTGATTCAGAACCTGCAGAGACAGCAGAGTTAAGAGCAATAAAGCTCTCCGGGGCCATTAATGTAAAGCCCTAAAGACATTATCACATTATAGCCTAGTCAGTAAACACTATGCAAGATGATGACACTGAGTCCTCTGGGAAAAAAAAAAGACACATAAAAAATTGCTCAGGCAACATCCTAATTAGGATGAAATATATTTTAGAAAAAATTTCTGTCTTCAATGGTTTAAAGATGCACACACAACTGCTATAATCAAAGTAGTACATTTTCATTTTGCTTATATGGGCCTGCTCATTCTCAGAATATGACAGTTTTCCTACAGCCAAAAATTGTACTATGGACAGTTCTCTCATTTCCCCTACTTCTCGAAGGGACTGAATTATTACACAGCTCCTCTTTTGAGTGGAGCTTTTGAGTGGTTTTTACTACTAGGTTCCCAGCATTCTTCTCTGTGTTTTCACATATTAATTCATATAATATTCATGATATGCTATGAGATGGGTATAATATTATCATCAGCTTTGAAACAAGGAAACTAGGTGCCAGGGTGCTACTTACCTGCTTAAAGTCACACAGCTAGCAAGTGGCATAAGTCCATTATGCTACCTGGCTTCTTCTAAACGGCAGGCTCACAATGCGGGAGAGATGTCCATCCTGTCCTCCTCTGTGTCTGAACTGTGCTTCAAATCACACTGTTTTAGACCTTCTACTCTCTTGTTTATTTTCCTCTAGATACTCTCCTGTGTCTCTCTAAACTTGTGCTCCTCTGACATGAACTTGATGCTCTAAATTATTTTGTATCTGATACTTCTGTTAACAAAGTTGAAGATAGTCGTAGGTGAATTTTTCTTTTGTTGGGCAGCCAGATTGGCTTTAAAAAAAAAAAGATTTTATTTTTCATGAGAGACACACAGAGAGAGGCAGAGACACAGGCAGAGGGAGAAGCAGACTCCCCACAGTGAGCCCGATGTGGGAGTCGATCTCAGTACCCTGGGATCATGCCCTGAGCCAAAGGCAGATGCTCAACCCCTGAGCCACCCAGGCGTCCCAGCCAGATTGGGTTTACAGCTTGTATTAAGTTTTTATTCACCCAGCTCATCTGGACTGCTGTGGTAGCAACCTGACTGATCTCCCTGCTTCCACCCTCACCCCCTTGGTATCTGCTCTCTAATCTGTAGTGAGAGTGAATCACTTCTCTACTGGAAGCCCTCCAATGACTTCCTACATTACTCACAGGAAAAGCCAGAGTTCTCCAATCATCTGTACAGCCCTTCTGATGTGGCCCCTACCTTCCTCTTCATCTTTACCTCCTGCCACTTTCCTTAGGCACGAGGCTCCAGACACAAGGGCCTCTGATATTCTTGAGACCTGACTGCACCCTTTGCACTTGCTACTCTCTGCCTGGAACAGTCTTCCCCAGATACCCACATGGCTTTCATCCTTTCCTTCAGATCTTTGCTCAGAGGTCATCTTCTCATCCCCACCTCATCACTCACCACCCTCCTTTCCTGCTTATTGCAAAGTCATAGCATTGATCATCAGCTGTTTCTTCCCTCTACCCTGCTTTATATCAGATGATATCCACAGGAACTCTTTGTGTCTTATTAGTGTATATCCAATAACTGGGATGGCACCTGGCATATAGTGGGTAGCCAATAAATAATTGTTGAATCAATATTCTTGTTTTGGGGGCACCTGGGTGGCTCAGTGGTTGAGCATCTGCCTTTGGCTCAGGTTGGGATCAAGTCCCACATCAGGCTCCTCAAGGGGAGTCTACTTATCACTCTGCCTATGTCTCTGCCTCTCTCTCTGTATCTCTCATGAATAAATAAATAAGATATTTTTTTAAAAAAGATTCTTGTTTTGGACATGAACTGTTGTTAATCAGAGGACTGCTTCACCCTGTACTCTGTGGTTGTTTTGGGGACATTCAAATCTAGTTGTATAGGGATCCCTGGGTGGCTCAGTGGTTTAGCACCTGCCTTCAGCCCAGGGCGTGATCCTGGAGTCCCGGGATGGAGTCCCACATCAGACTCCCTGCATAGAGCCTGCTTCTCTCACTGCCTGTGTCTCTGCCTCTCTCTCACTCTCTCTCTTTCTCTCTCTCATAAATAAATAAAATCTTTTTAAAAAATCTAGTTGTATAACTTTACATTTTGTTAAATACCTCACCAAAGTGGAAGATACACCGTATCTTTGTAATTTTTTTTTCTATTCTTTCATCAGAAAGGAAATGAGATGGGTCACCTGGGTGGCTCAGTAAGATAAGCATCTTCTTTTGGCTCAGGTCATGATCCTGTAGTCCCAGGATCAAGCCCCAGGTCTGGCTCCCTGCTCAATAGGGAGTCTGCTTCTCCTTCTGCCCCTCACCACTGCTTGTGTTCCCTTTCTCTTTCTCTGTTTCTCAAATAAATAAATAAAATCTTTAAAAGAAAAAAAGAGAAAGGAAATGAGGCAGTTAGCATGTGACTTGTTCCTAATGAATCCCTGGATATGTATTTAGGACCAGAGATCTATATATTTCCCAAATGCAAACCACATCCTAAAAATTATATTTTATAGTTTTATCAGGTGTCAAGATCAAAGTCTTCCTCTAATACTTATGAAATTCACCCTCCGGCCCTTTTGAAAAGTAGAACAGGTTTCCTGCATCTCCAGTTTTCTATTTTTTTCTGCTTCTCTGTAATTTCTCAAAGACAGTGCATTCCTTTGAGCCAGTTGTTTTTCTGCGTCCCATCTCCTGGGTCTTGAGTGGAGTCCTCCCATTCTCAACATGGGCTTGGACAGAACACTTCTGGGTAGCTGTCAGAACAGCAGCATCTTCTCGGTGGAGAGTGAACAAACTCGCTTGCAGTTTGCCATGACAAGCCAGTTCTACAGAATCATTTTGACAGTTCTTCTATTTCCGACTCTTCAAAGTTTCTTGGTTTCCAGAATTTTCCTGCCTCACTGTTATCTCAGGCTCCTTGTCCATCTATTTTTAGCTCTCAGATTTCATATCCTGCTTTCTCCATTTCAATTTGATCACGTTAATCTTATTTTCTGCCTCAGTGAATTGAAATTGGACTACTTCCATTTTTTTTTCTAAACCCAAGAGCTTCATTCAGGAAGTGACGTGAGTAGGGTTTTGTTTCAGCTTTTATTAAAGGTAATATTCCAACTCTTTGTTCAAAGCCTCATATGCTGCTCCCCTTTCTCTTGACTGATTTTTCTCCTAATGCCTGTGAGAAGTAAGTGGATCCCAGCTTCTTCAAATGTGGGAAGTGCTGTACTATACTGAAACTCTGAAAATTCAGATCCCCCCATGCCCACCCCCCGCCAACTTTCTTTTAACATTCTTTGTCATAATTGCTTAAATTTGTCAATTACTTTGTTAGAAAGATTGCATATTTTGATTCATATTAAGGATAGTGAGAGCCCCTCTTTTTAATATGGCAAAAACAAATCTGTCATCTTTACTGAAGGCACACATCCCTCTGCTGCTCTTTATCTACACCTCTATTGTTGCTCTTAAGACTACTGACTATAATGGAAAGGTCTGTACCCTAGAATCAAAAGGAATACCTGGCTCTGCAACTCACTAGCTTAATGAGGTTTACAATTTATTTAAGTTCTCTGAGCCTCAGTTTCTTAATCTATATAGTATCGATAATAAAGATTTACCTCTAGGGGTGCCTCAGTGGCACAGCCGGTTAAGTGTCTGACTCTTAGTTTTGGCGCAAGTCATGATCTCAGGGTCATGGGATTGAGACCTGCATTGGGGTCCACAATCAGCACAGAGTCTGCATGAGTTTCTCTCTCCCCACCCCTCACCCCGTTCCTCCCATTTGTGCGCCCGCTCTCGCTCTCTCTCTCCAATAAATAAATAAATATTACTTGACGGGATGAGCACTGGGTGTTATACTATATGTTGGCAAATTGAACTCCAATAAAAAAATATATAAAAATAAATAAATAAATCTTTAAAAAATTTACTTAAATGAGATATTATAATGCAAAGCACTTTGAGCAGTTACTTAGAATTATTTTTTCCTGTTCTATAGTAACACTAATATAACAACCATGCAATAGGGAAAATCATGAAAACTTTTTTGAAAGGCTTGGTTACTGCACCTGGACCTGGAAGACTTGTTTTTCTGGGTGAAGAAATATTTTCCCTGTGTGAAGATTTCATAATCACCGTCAAGCTGGCCCATGAGCCCTGCCATTTAAAGTGGCTCCTCTCTTTTATCTCTGATATACCTGCACCCTGGGAATGAGGACACTAATCCAGCTCTTGAGACTCTACAGGATACCCACTGAAGTCTCTCTGAATTCTGCATTGCTATGATTCCATGCTTTTGGATGACCAGAGCGTGACATGGACATTCTTTGAATTTCATACCATGCAGAGTCATTTTTATTCCCCTGGGACCTCGACTGAGTTTAGAACAGGTAAGTGAAAGGGACGGAGGCACACAGGGAAGTCAGCCATAGAACCAGTGTTCAACATGGCATCTGAGAAGTAGAAAGTAAGCTGTTTTAAGTTTACACAAGCCAGATCACATGAGTTAACGTGTGGAGTGGAGGGTAGTCTTATACTTTTAAAAACTGGCCATGGAAATTAAAATTTATCAGAAAAAAATGAATTTCATAAAGACAAGGGCAAAGTAGTTTAAGAAGGGAAAATGTTACCCAGGTAGAGACTTTCTGTGAATTTGAGCTTAAAATAAAAAGAAAGGAGGGATAACTGACTTTTAATGGAATTGTCTGTAAAACATATAAGTACCAACAATACCCCCATGATCCCTAAATCTAGGCTTCTTCAATCCCTGTAAAATTATAACACCTTCAGTGTATCTTTAACAGCTTTTTAGGAACATATTAACCAAATGTGCAAGTTAGGATCTGGCTATAAAATGCTAGGAGAGCTATGATTCTCTAGGATTAATGAATAACATTTGTTTATTTGATTTACTTTAAAAATCATTCTAAAAATCTGTTTATATATCTGTCCTCTCCAGGATGAACTTTATATTGGTTCAGCAGATTGTTTACTGTTTCTTCTTCTTCTTCTTCTACTACTTCTTCTTCTTCTTTTTTTTTTTTCATCTTTCCTGCTCAGTGCCCAACCCAAGTTCAAAGGCTGATGAGACAGAAAAACTCATGAAGAGGTTTTACTCTAGGGAAAGTTGTTCAGTGGATGGGATCTTGGTGCATAGGGAAAGATGTCAGGCTCTTCCTGGCTCCTTCTCAGCCTTGCTGCTCTAACTGCTGCTCAATCCACTGAGGATCTGGTCAAGACATTTTTGGAGAAGTTTAACTATGAAGCTGAAGAGCTGTCTTATCAAAGTTCACTTGCTTCTTGGAATTATAACATCAATATTACCGACGAGAATGTCCAAAAGATGGTGAGTTTTCATGGCTACATAAGGGTATTTGTTGCTTCTTAAAGATTAGATTACTATCCATACAACTGAAAAGGGAAATCAAAGAAATGCTCTGAGTTGTGAGGTTGGATGTTTGCCTTAGTATTTCTGATTTTGGAGTCCCAGACGACTAAACTTAATTGACCTTGGGGCTCATTTGGAAACTGTTACAAAATAATTTACTGGTCTCGGTCCAGATTCTTAGAAACCAGTGAACATGCTTTGTAAAATTGCCACCATAATTCTCATCATAATCAGGGTTTCAAAGCATTTCGTGGAAATGCCATAAGTTATTGAGTTAATAATTTTCCCAAGCTTACAGTGTCAACAGGAATATCTAAAGACTCTCTAAAATGATATATTAACTGGAAAATGCAATTGGAGGCTTAGTGAAAAAGCTAGCTAGTAATTAAAGTAACCAGGGGTCTGGAGGCTGGATTTGGGAATTCCTTCCTTCATTGTCACGGAGCTCTGAGGGACTTTCAAAGGTCACAGAATCCATCCAGAGCCCTACCAGAAAAACTGTGATTAAACCAGTTCTGACAAATCTCAGAATGCTCTGGGAAAGCAAGATGCTTTGACAAGTGCAAGGATTTAGGACTTTCTTCTCTCACAGATCTCAAAGCAGTATCCTTACATATTTGTGCTAGAAGCTGAGTAACATTATTTAAAAGATTTCACAACACTTGGATAGCAATACATTCCTTCAATAATGTAATTCAGGAGCTTATTTTTTCAAATGCTTAGTAGGCTGTGTGTTTAAATTACTGCTACTCACAGGACAGATCAAATCTGAGACCTACCGCCTCCTTTGAAATTCCCCCAAAAAAGGTTTTCCATTTTTCTAAAGCTCAGGGAAATCCTGGAGATTTTGACAGCCCGGTATCATCATGGGAGATCATTTGTTTCTTATCTCATATTTTGGTCTTACCTCTCTTTATCTCTTTCTTGTTGCTTTTCTCTCACTTTTTATTTGCTCTCTGTTGGAGGTGCCTGTGGTGTCCTGTTTATTTGTTTTCATTCTCAGCTGGCTGATCCCATAGGGGCGGGTGAAAGTATACCAGCTTTATGCCCCAGGGCTCTGGAGCCAGACTGCCGGGTTCAGATCCTGGCCCCACCACTTTCCAGCTGGGTGAGCTTCAGTTGGTTAATTCGCCTCTCTGCACCTTCATTATCTCACCTGTGAAAAAGAACATTGTACTCATACCTGCCTTGTAGGGTGGCTGTGAAGCCCGAATTAATACCCGAAGCCACCAGAACAGAGCTTGAAGCTTATGAGCATGGGAGAATGACACAGTATTATTGCTCTGGGTGTGGGAGGAAGGTATAACTGCAAAAGAGACATGTAGCAGTTCCGCGGAGTGCCCTTTGCTGAGAAGGCATGTTAAAGAATGAGACGTAGTGATGTTTATTGAAATCATCTCTGGATCATTAAGTGTTATTACTTTTAAATTGCAGTGGTTGATTAGAGCCAAGGCCAGAGAGGAAAGGGCATGAATCATAAAGTGTGGCCAAGCTGCAGAAAGTCTGGACCCTTTAAAGGAAAGAGAAAATATTAGGATGCAAAAGGGAAGCAGGTGCCACCAGCTACTAGCTGGGAGGGCAGTCCGGTGGTTAGGAGCCTCTGCTTTTCCTTGGCGGGTGGTGGGTACCGTACCTGGGCAGAAGAGCATGAAGTTAATTTTGGCTGACTCCTTTGGTTGGGAGCAGTTTCATGGGGTTTCAGACCTAGTTATAGGACATGGGGAATAAGGTGAGGGTTTTTCTTTGCTTTGACTATGGAGAGCCTTTAACAACAGCTTTACTGAGATATAATTTATGCACCATAAAATTCACCAACTTAAAGTATACAATTCAATGCTTTTTAGTATATTTACAGCCTTTTTAGTATATTACAGAAGGTTTATATACCACCTTCGGCACCATCTAATTTTAGAACATTTTCATCACTCCAGAAAGAAGCCACATGCCTGTTATCATTCTTCCTCCCAGCCCCTGGCCCTGAGCACCCACTAATCTACTTTCTGTCTCCAGAGGTTTGCCTGCTTTGAACATTTCATATAAATGGAAACATACAATGTGTGGTCTCTTGTGACTGGCTTCTTTAAATTTACGTGTTGTAACATGTAGCATCACTTTATTCCTTTTTGTTGCCAAAGAGTACTCTGCCGTATGATTTTTCTTTATTTTTTTATCACAAAAATTTCAAACGTGTGTAAAAGAAGAGAGATGAGTATATTGAATCTCCTCATACCCTTCATCAGCTTTACAAATCATTAACACTTTGGCCAGTCTTGTTTTATTTTTCTACACAACTCCACATTTATTGGATTATTTTGAAGGAAATCCAAAACATGATATAGTTTTGTGTGTATATTTTACCTTGGAGCACTCAAAGTATTTTTAAAACCACCTTAATAATAGTGCCATGCCAAAAACTTAATAACTCCCCAGTACTGTCAAATATCTAGTCAGCTTTCAGATGTACCCTACCGCCTCATCTTTCTTTTTTCAATTTCATCTGTTTTGTTTGAATCAAGATCTAACAATATCCTCTCCTAATCATTTTGAAGGATGTACATTAGCTGTCTTTTAATCTACGGAGTCCCTCACTTTTTTATTTTGTATTTTTTGCAATTTATTAGCTAAAGAATTAAATTTTTGGTGCTATAGAAACTCCCACTTTCTGGACTTGCTGATTTGTGCCGTCTAAAAATTGCTGACCATGCTCTTTTGTCCCCTGCATTTACTGTGAATGTATAGATCTAGGGCAGAGGGAAGAGCACTTTTTCTGTAAAGGCCAGATAGTAAATATTTCAGGCGTTGTGGGCCCTACAGCCTCTATTCAACTTTGGCGTTGTAGCACGAAAGCAGCCATAGACAATACATAGATGAGTGTGACTATGTTCCATCAGAACTTTATTTATAAAATCAGATGGTGGGCAGAGTCCTGATCTAGAGACTTGATCAGACTCAGGTTTCATCCTTTAGTTATTTAATAGGTATGGAAATTGAACTTCCACTACTAGCATGATGCAGGAATATCAAGCCAAGAAATTAACAAAAAACTAGTTCAGGTCCCTAGAGCTCTGGAAAAAAGAGTAGCTTGGGATGGAAGAGTATGCCCTAAAAAGAAGAAGAAGAAGAAGAAGAAGAAGAAGAAGAAGAAGAAGAAGAAGAAGAAGAAGAAGAAGGAGGAGGAGGAGGAGGAGGAGGAGGAGGAGGAGGAGGAGGAGGAGGAGGAGGAGGGGGAGGAGGAGGAGGAGGGAGGAGGAGGAGGAGGAGGAGGAGGAGGAGGAGGAGGAGGAGGAGAGGAGGAGGAGGAGGAGGAGAAGGGGAGGAGGAGGAGGAGAGGAGGAGGAGTATGCCCTAGGAGGTCAAAATTCAAGGCAACATCATGTAATTGGGGGGGGGGTGGAATTTAAAGTATAACACTTAGAGTATGGTAGTGATAAAATAAGACAGATATCTTCAAAGTACCTATATGCAGTATAATTTTAAAAATGTTCTATGACTGGGCCCTTTTGGGGATTGTGAGTTGTTTCAAGAGGAGATTGAGAATAAAATTATTCCTATAATTTGGTATTAAAGTTTTACCAGAAATTTTGCTTGACAGTACAACATCCTGAATTGGGGGAAGAAGGATAGGGACTTAGAGGTGAGTGGTGGGTTGCATAGATGAGTCTGTGCCATAGATCAAACTCTTCTTTCCATAGCTCACTACTTCCCACTCATGTGTGCTGCAGAGAAGAACAGAATGTGTTGAATACCATCTATAATCGATGTTTGGAGCATTAGCTTTGGAGGCAAACATATCTGGGTTAGCACTCTGGTTCTTTCAATTACTCACTGTGTGACCTATGGAAAGCTACTTACCTGCTCTGTGCCTCAGTTCCCTCATTTGTGAAGTGGAGACAATCACAACTACCTCACAAGATTGTTTGTGAAGATTAATTGAAAAAGTAGTTCCTGAGGGGTTGGTTGTATGTGCTCAATAAAAAGAGAAATCATTTTCCATTTAAAAAAAAAAAGAGAAATCATTTTCCATTTTTACTGCCACTATTTTCGTCTCTTGCCTGATCCATTGTCATTTCCACATGCCATTTGCATCATGTTATGTGCATGCTTGGAGCCCCTAAGTGATTCCCTAGTATTCAAAGAATAAAAGTGAAATTTCTTAGCCTGGAAAATACAATTGTTCCTGAAGTCCTGCCTTTGGGATTGGTACTAGTTATCTATTGTGTTAAAAATTATCACAAGTTTAGCAGCTTAAAATAACACACATTTATAATCCCACAGCTTCTGTGGGTCAGGAGTCCAGGCATAGTGTAGCTGCATCTTCCATTTCTGAGTCTTTTTTTTCCATTTCTTAGTCTTATAAAGTTGTAATCAAGGTCCTGGCTAGCGCTGTGGTCTCGTCTGAGGCTTGACTGGGGATGAATCCATGTCCTCAGTTCCTCAAAATGTGGCCCTTTCCACAGAGTCATTCACAACACGGCATCTTGCTGCATCAAAGTCAGCAAGGGAGACAGTTTTAGCAAGATGAAAATTACAATCTTATATAACACAAATATGTCCATCCTGTCACCTTTGGTATATTCTACTGGTTAGAAGTGAATCATGGCTCCTGCTCACACTCAAGGGGGAGGTGATCACACAAACGTGTACCTCCTGGAGGTAAAGATTATGGGCTCCATCTTAGAGTTTGTCTACCATGGGATCCGGGATCCAGGATCCAGGTGGTGTCACTTGATTCCCATAACCACTATTTATTTCTCTCAGCCCCTTTATGCACCTATGAATAATGGAGACAGAAGGATTTTCTATCTCATGGGATTAGGAAGTTCAAATGAAGTAAATTATTCTGCAAAGTACTCTCCATCCATCCAACTCCTACCTACTTTAAGGTCTTCTGCATGAGGGCTAGGCCAAATCTACTTGCCCGCATGAGTCTTTCTTTTCCGATAGCAGAAACTGCTTGGGCACTCAAAGTTTAGACATTATCATATGCTCTTATATTTTATTAATGAAACATTCATGATGCATATCTCAACTGTCTGATAAGTTGTCCTAAGCAACTTAAGGACAAAAAACTTTTTTCTATAAATTATAAAATAGCTACCTTTTTTTGAATGTTTAGGATGTATCAGATACTGTGATAAACATTTTATTATTTGTTAATTGTTCTCATCCTTGCAACAACCCTTTAAGGTAAGTCCTATTATTACTCTCATTATACTGGCTCAGAGAAGGTAAGTAAATTGCCTAAAGTCACACAGCTAGTCAGAGGTGTCTGACTTCAAGAATGGAATCCTTCCTTGTCTCATATGCTACCTTTTAAATATAGTCTAGAAAAGTACAATGTACAAAGTAATTGTTCATCTTCATCTTTGATAAATGGAAATGAGTTTGTACATTGAGAAAAGACTACACTAGAAGAATCTAGAGAAGTCCACTTGCCTATACTGATGTTCAAGATGGGGGCAAGTGAGTATCATCACCTGCTTGTTGGTTTCTTTTGCTGTTAGAAAATCACCATGGCTACCAAATGGCCATATTCTGGGCAACATTCTTTGGGGAACATAATTTAAGATCAGAATTCCTGGTAAGTCATGGCACCATGGAGCTTACTGCAAACTGTTCCTCATTTCTTATGGTTCCCATTGTCATGAGGGGCTATATTCCCATTAAGTTTGTTCCGAGCTTTACTGGGCTCTCCCTTTAGAGCATTCATCCTCAAATCCCCAATTAACTCACCCACGTCATAGTACTAAGGCCATAAATTCCGGGGCCCCACAATGTGAATTATCTGTGAGAATTCATTTCCAGTTCTGGGGATAGGACCCTTGGGAAAACTAGGCACTGGGCCAGAAAGAGAGAGTGACCAAGAGTGGCCTGATCACTCATAACCTAAGCCTTGACCTTCAGCAAAGTAGAGAACTAAACCACTCAGGAAATATTATATATTCCACCAGATGTTTTTTTGGACAGTATCTTCTGTTCTATCTGTTCAAGCAGTGCCGTTCTGACTTCAACCTTATTTTTTGTCATTTCAGAATAATGCTGGGGCCAAATGGTCTGCCTTTTATGAAGAACAGTCCAAGCTTGCCAAAACATACCCACTTGAAGAAATTCAGGATTCCACAGTCAAGCGTCAATTGCGGGCCCTTCAGCACAGTGGATCATCAGTGCTCTCAGCAGACAAGAACCAACGAGTATGTGAACATTCTAGCACTGACCCCCAGGAGCTGAAATATCTGGGAAACATTAAACATTAATATCCCCATGGCTGCTTCCTTTATCTGCAAATATAGTGCTGCTGACATTAGAAAGAGCTCTGTGCCTAGGTAGGGTGACCACATAATTTGTCATCCAAACTGGAATCCTTTTGCAAGTGAAAGAAGACACTGGTAATAATTATGTTAGGACACAAAAGTTAAACTGGTGTTGTCTGGGCACTGTGTTGTATATGCATACTGTATACAGAAGTCATCTTCGTAGGACCAGGCAGCCTGAAGAATATACTTGGTCTATGTCAGTTATGATCACCGGGGGTGATTTTGCCCTCTGCTCCAGGGACATTTGATGATATCTGGAGACATTTTTGGTTGTCATAACTGGAGGAAGGCAGCTATTAGACCTAGTAGGTAGAGGCCAGGGGTGCTGCTAAACATTCTACAATGCACAAGACAGCCCCCAATGACAAAAAGTTATGTGGTCCAAAATGTTAATAGTACCAAGCTTGAGAAGTCCTGTATGTGGTCCAGTCCTTTCCCCCTTTCATTCTTGACTCTTGTCTGCAGTATCTTTAACAAATGGCTAAGAATCTCAGCTCAAACTGCTTTAGAGGTGGGGGGAGGGTTCATCTCTTTCCAAGACATCCATATCATAGGTGGGTCCCCCTAATTGATGGAGGTGCTCCCTCCATTGAACATTAAGTGCTTTACCTCTGCTTTGTTCTGCCTTCTGGATCCAAATCGCTCTTTCCTACAATAATTTTTAAATAAATTATGGTAGCTCTTTTTAAAAACTAGTTGAGTCCTTTTTTAAAGAAAAATATAGGCTAAACATCCTTTGCTCTGTCAATTTTCCTCTGTACAATGGTTTCAAGTTTTCTAACCAGTCCTAGTTGCTGTCTTCATTTTGTCAGTAACCTCAAAGTAAACATCACACTCTGAGTTGGTTCTGGTCTGCATGAAGGTGAGCAGGAATATGACATTCTGCACCCTGTGTTCTACATCTATTAAGACAGTCTATGTAGTCATATTTGGGTTTTGTTTGCTTGAGTTGGGTTCTTTGATAGTCAGATTCCATGTTGGCTCATAACAATATCACTGTCAATGAAGTCTCTAAATCTCTTCTACCAATGTTGCTCTAAAATGATAGCTTTCAAAATTCTGCTCTTAAGTAGGTAGTTTGTTCAAATTAAAGAAAGCCTGTATTTTCCCTGTTAAAATAACATCTCTCGTCCCATCTCTCTAGCTTGGGAGCCAGCAAACTTTTTTCTGTAAAAGGAAAGATAGTAAATATTTTAGGTTTAGTGGGCCATATAGTCTCTGTCACAATGAGTCAACTCTGCTGTTGCAGCAGGAAATCAGCATAGCTAGTACATAAACAAATGAGTGTGGCTGTGTTCTGATAAAACTTTACAAAAACAGGCAGCAGACGGTATTTGGTCTGCAGATCATGGTTTACAGACCCCTGATCTAACCTATTAAAATATTTTTATCTAAAATATTTGGCTATTTAACATCAAAGTCTTCTTTCTAAGTTGCTTTTCTTCTGGAACTCTGTGTTGTAATCTCCATCTATAAAAAGAAAAAATTCATGATAAGGACAAAGATAAAACCATATGGCACATATCTTCCTACAAGTTGATATTTGTTATTCCACATTCTTTGGATCCAATTATCTAACTTGTTATAATCCACTTTATCTTATCCATTCCATACTTCTCCATCTTTTTCACAAAGACACCATGTGAATCCTTGCCCATTGGTCTTGTAGAGTCTCCAGACAGACTGATCTAGCCTGAGTGGAACCTGGATCCTGTATTTTTTTTTTATAAGATCCTAGGTAATTCTAACGCGGAGCCAAAGTTGAAAACCACTGAAATGCGTGTAAAAGCTTGGAATGTTTGGGGAGAGAGAGGACTCAAGGATATATGAATTTAATGGAGAGGAAGGAGGGGAGATTGAAAAAAACAGGTAGACAAAGACCATGAGGAGTTTTGTGCCATGGTAACGAATTGGATTGATTCCTTTGGACTGTGGGATCTTGTTGATGTTCTAAGCATGGGATCTATTTCATGTTTTAGCATAATGATTCTTGTAGCAGAGTGAAAGAACAATGGAAGAGGGAAATAGGAGAAGGGAAATAGCCTTTCATCCAGTGCTTCTTAAATCAAATGTGAAAGATAACCAGTTCCTTCTTTCCTTCCTTTCTTCCTTCCTCTCTTCTCTTCTCTTCTCTTCTCTTCTCTTCTCTTCTCTTCTCTTCTCTTCTCTTCTCTTCTCTTCTCTCTCTTCTCTTCTCTCTCTTCCCTTCCTTTCCCCCCTCCCTCCCTCCTTTTCTCCCTCTCTTATTCCCTTTATTCTCTTATTACTAAATCCATTGTAGATCAATACTTGGTTAACTTCATTGCTCACATGCCTAGATGTCATGGAAATATCAAACGGTTTAAAAAAGTTAATAATAATTTATTCCCTTTAAAAAATGTATTCTCTTGATTCCTATACTTACACAGAATAGAAACAAACCATTTACTCTCTTGTACTGGTCCACAGACCACACTTTGAGTAGCACTGCTTAACTCTATTACCTTTACTCTCCTTTACCTCCATGGTAAAGTTTAAGCTCTTTAGTGTAGCACAAATGGGCCCTCATGACCTGGCCCCTGCTGACCTTCCATCTTTATGTCCCCTGCTTCCCTAAGTCAGTATCACTATGCCAGTTTCCTTCAATGTGTCATCACTTCTGGAAAATGCCTGCTCTTTCCCTGCCTCCATCCATTTTTTTTTAAGGCTCTGCCTTCTATCTCCTTTTTCTACTTGACCAATTCCTACTTCTCTTCCAAGACACAGTGCTAATGCCCCCTCCTCTTTGAGGCTATTCCTGAATTTCCAAGTTATTCATTTATCCACTCTCTGCCAGACTGCCACATCACTTTTTCATGACAGTTATACCACTTGTCAATTGGTTATGTAATTATTGATTTCATGGCTGCCTCACTGTCCCATGACTGTGGGGTCCTTGAGGACCAGTGACTTGTTCATGTCAGAGTTATTAGAGTGTAGGACATAGTAGATGTTCAGTAAATGTGTACTCAAAGAATGTTAAATGAAACAATGAAGACATTTCTCTGTGCATGTGTACCTGAGCAACATCCTTGGAATTTTGGTAAATCTGTTTATTTCAGCCACTCCACATATATTTATTATGTGTTTCTAAGGCTCTGCGCTAGTTGATGGGGGTAGGGATAGAGATATCCCTGCCCTACATAAAGGAGGATACTGGGCAAAGATGTGAACTGCTATATTTTGAGGCATAAAAAAATCACATGGTCAAATGGACATCTTTGCCTTAGCATTCTATACAGCAGATATCCCAGCTTAAACGTTATTTATTATGTTTAATTTGCAGTTGAACACAATCCTAAATTCAATGAGCACTATCTACAGTACTGGAAAAGCTTGTAACCCAAGTAATCCTCAGGAGTGCTTATTACTTGAACCAGGTAGGTTATTAATTTTGAGCAATGATTATGAAATTTAATTTTTTTACTCTAAGTTTTAAAGATTTTATTTATTTACTTACTTGAAAGAGAGAGCGCAAGCATGTGCCCACACACTGGGGTTGGGGCAGAGGGAGAGAGAGAGTCTCAAGCAGACTCTACACTGAGCCCAGAGCCCTACACAGGGCTCAGTCCCACAACCCTGAGATCATGACCTGAGCCGAAATCAAGAGTTCGATGCTTAATGCTTATCCGACTAAGCCACCCAGGTGCCCCTTTTTACTCTAAATTTTAAAACTGAGATTGGCACTAGATGTTGACTCTGTGCCTTTCAAATGGGTAATCCAATGATAAGATTCCAAATAGGTGTTTCAACACATAGATGAACTTTTAACTTTTAACAAAACTTCATGGTAAATTATATCACATTCCAAGTACTTTAATTAAGTCAGTTGCCAAATGATTTCAATGGTTTATTTTCTTTGCAGAAATATTTTGAAACTATAAGATGAAGAAATCAATAAATCATGAGATTTAATTTAATTACCTTATGACCTTGTTGTCTGCCAGCCTTACTTGTAATCCTTTAAAGCTCACATAATTGTTTATGAATAAAAATTTTTACAAATGCATGTTTATTTCCTATTGGGTGCTTTGCAATGACAGGTTTGGATGACATAATGGAAAACAGCAAAGACTACAATGAGAGGCTCTGGGCCTGGGAAGGCTGGAGGTCTGAGGTCGGCAAGCAGCTGAGGCCATTATATGAAGAGTATGTGGCCCTGAAAAATGAGATGGCAAGAGCAAACAGTAAGTTCACTGGTTGGTAGAGGTCCTGAAGCCCTCTCTGGGGCTGTGGGCTATTTCTCAGGAATTACCAAGGCTGCCCTTTGATAGAAGAGGCATCCCTAAATTAATGATCATCTGCTGAACAAATTCAGGTTATGTGTCTCAAAGAGGAAAGTATTAGGGAATAAGGAAAGGTGCACTGACTTTCTAGACTTTAAAGAGCTCAATTAGAGAGCATCAAACAAATCACTTGTCTGGGAAAGTGTCAGGAGCTTCCCAAGGCAACCTGGGGATTGAGTAGGGATTCTGTTTCTCATATAGGATGGAAGACAGAGATACTGTCTCTCCCCTAAACTCCTATCTGGCCACAGTTTATTCTCAAAGGTCATTTGTGTGTTTAAGTCAGGGTGGTATCCCAGAAAGAAAGAAAAAAAGATGAATTTAGGCTGGAAATACATTATGTTCTGCAGTTGTAATTATAACTCAAATCGTGGGGTCATAAGACTTTTAACATGAGACGGAATTTCCATATTTCCTAACTTATTCTCCTGCCCGAATAATGAGGTGGAGCTGTGGCATTATGAGTAACTTTATGCTTTGGTGATTCTCAGCACCCTGGGGTTGAGTAAGGAAGAATTTTTTTTCATCTGTTGTTTCTAAATGTCTTTCCCTGCCACTTAAACTTCTATTCTCAAGCCACGAGCAAGCTGGAGATTGTAGCTTATCACTATATCCTTCCATCCAATGAGTTCTTCCTCTCCTCCTCCTGATCATTCATTGCCAATATGCATACAAAAATAAAAATTATTAAAATACATTTGCAAACTTCATTGGCTAATATCCTAATGCAAGCTCGTGTTTCCTGATGCTGAGATACTACATGTAGCACAAAGAGATGTTCTGTGCAGACGTATAATTTGCAAACAGAGGCTCACTATGGCAAGGTCTAAGATGAGTTGAGTTAGATTTGAAAATATAAGGCCCTGAACAAAAGGAGAATTTAAAAACTCAAATCCAATCACATGTTTTAAAGCCAAAGATATAAACTGAAGTATGGAGAAGATAGAGGCCAGGCCGAGGGCTAGGAGACTCAGAGTGTGCCTTTGCCTCTTACCAGTAGTGTGACCCCGGACAAATGATTTCACCGTCTAAGAACATCATGCTGATCTGCATGGTGGGGATTTTACTAATGTCAGTCTTGTAGAGTTTCTGTGCATGTTAGATGAGATAATGCATTAAAATTTCTGGCAGAGAGCAAGTGCTTAACAGACACTAGCTAGTATTATTATTCATTTCATGCCTTTGAGTTATTATTTAGAAGGGCAATAAAAATGTGACACATCTTTGGATTTTTTTAACCTCCCAGCAAGGTTAATTTATATATACTGTGCTTCATCTCTTTCTTTCCCTTATGTTCTCTTCCTTCTCCTTTTTAAAAACAGATTATGAGGACTATGGGGATTATTGGAGAGGAGATTATGAAGAGGAGTGGGAAAACGGCTATAACTATAGCCGCAACCAGTTGATTGATGATGTGGAACATACCTTCACACAGGTAACCAAGGAACCATACACAGAGACAGGTGTAGGGCAGTGCATGGGAAGAAGGGACAATGACCAAAGGCATTTGGACTTGTTCTTTTTTTTTTTTTTTTTTTTTTTTTTTTTTTTAATTTTTTTATTTATTTATGATAGGCACACAGTGAGAGAGACAGGCAGAGCACAGGCAGAGGAAGAAGCAGGCTCCATGCACCGGGAGCCCGACGTGGGATTCGATCCCGGGTCTCCAGGATCGCGCCCTGGGCCAAAGGCAGGCGCCAAACCGCTGCGCCACCCAGGGATCCCTGGACTTGTTCTTAACACACTAGTCAGCCATTCCCAGGTCTCAGAGTTATGGAATATTAGAGCTTGAAAAGATTTTAAAGAATAATAGGGCAGGGGTGCCTGGGTGGCTCAGTGGTTGAGCACCTGCCTTTGGCTCAGGCTGTGATCCAGGAATTATGGGATCATGTGATCACGTGTTCTTGGGATCAAGTCCCCCATTGGGTTCCCTGCAGGGAGCCTGCTTCTCCCTGTGCCGATGTCTCTGTCTCTCTCTCTCTCTGTCTCTCATGAATAAATAAATAAAATCTTTAAGAAAAAAAGAACAATAGGGCAACCCCTATGGATGATCAGAACTGCTCTGCTTTCTTCCCCTTTTTAGCCACTGAATTGACCAGGAATTGCCAATAGCAAGATTATAAAAAGGAAAGATTACAGGGAGGAATGTCTTTTAGATTATAAGAAAGAATAGTCTTGGTGAAATACTTGGGACCCACACTGTCTTACTTTGTTAGCAGAGCTGTAGGCTTTGCTTCCTTCCTCAGGACAACTGATACTATTCTTTCCCTACCTTTGACTAAGGAAGTCTTTTAGGAAGGGAGAGTATCCCATGGACATTTCACAGTGTCTCCTTCTTTCTTCATTTTGGCTCCCACTCTCTCCCTTACCCCTGTGCCTTCAAACTTCTTATGTAGACCTCTCTGTCATAGCCTTAGTTACACAGAACTATCAAAAATGGAAGTTGGAGAAGGGTACCTAGGTGGCTCAGTCAATTAAGCATCTGTCTTTGGCTCAGGTCATGATCCTAGGGTCCTGAGATCAAGTCCTGAGTTGGGCTCCCTGCTCATCAGGGAGTCTGCTTCTTCCTCTCCTTCTTCCCCTCCCCCTCATTTGTGTACTCGCTCTCTTTCAAATAAATGAATAAAATCTCTTATTAAAAAGAGGAAGTTGGAGACACAACTCCCCAGAAAAGAAATGGGCAAAAGATTTGAATGAGTACATCATCAAAGACGTTATATAAATGGCAGATAAACAAGTAAAAAGTTGTTAAAGAAGTGCAAATTAAGACCATGATTAAAAACCACCACACAGGGCAGCCCGGGTGGCTCAGCAGTTTAATGCTGCCTTCAGCCCAGGGCGTGGTCCTGGAGACCTGGGATTGAGTCCCACATGGGGCTCACAGCATGGAGCCTGCTTCTCCCTCTGCCTGTGCCTGTGCCCCCCCCCTTTCTCTCTGTGTGTCTCTCATGATTAAATAAATAAAATCTTAAAAAGAAAAAAAAACACCACACAGGGGCGCCTCGGTGGCTCATTCAGTAAAGCATCTGACTTTGGTTCAGGTCATGATCTCAGGGTCCTGGGATCGAGCATTGGGCTCCCACTCAGTGAGGTTTCTGCTTGTCCTTCTCCCTCTCCTTCTGTTCTTTCCCCAACTCATGCTCTCTCTCTGTGTCTCTCTTAAATAAATAAATAATCTAAAAAAAAGACTACACACATGCTAGAATGGTTATGGTTATAAAAGATTGGCATAGCAGGTGCTGGTGTGGGTGTGGAGACACTGCTGAGACACTGTAGAGACACAGAAATGCAAAATGGCACAACTGCTGTGGAAAGTGGTTTGGCATTTCTTAAAAAGTTACACATTGATTATATGATTAAAGTATTCCACTCTTAGGTATCTATATGAGGGAAATGAAAATATAGATCCATACAAAGACTCATACATGAATGTTTATAGAAGTATAATTCATAATAGCCCCAAACTGGGAACAACCTAGTTGTCCTTTAACTGGTGAATTGTATCTATGAGATACTAAATGAAGCAAACTTGGATGTATTCATACAATGAAACACTACTCAGTAATAAAAAGAATGAATGACTGATACATGCAATAACATGGATGAACCTAAAAATTATGCTGAGTGAAAGAAACCAGACACCAAAGGTCACATACTTAATGATTTCATTTATATGAAATTTCTAGAATAGACAAAACTATAGGGACAGAAAGCATTTCAGTGATCTGGAGCTGAGGGTGGGACTGGCTTTGACTGCAAATGGGCACAAGAAAAGTTTTTAGGTAATGGAAATATTCTAAAACTGGGTGGTAGTGAAAGTTGCCTAACATAAATTTACTAAAACTCATGAAACTGTACATTTAAAAATGGGTGAATTTTGTGGGATGTAAATGGTACTTCAATCTATAAACAAAGGAAGTAGGTATCATCTTAAAAATGAATATTTTTTGCATCAGCTTTCATTTTGGGACCTGTATTCCTCCAGGTATGTTTAATGCTTTATGCAATGAAGCTAGTCATTATCAATATCTGGGAAGAAGAGATGTTTTCAAACTTTCCAGAATATTTGAAAAAAGAAATCAGAATTTAGGGAAATTCTAATTATCTAAAGAGGTTCCTATTTTCAGTGTTGGGAATTGGAAATTGGAGTAGGCTACTCTTGGTCTTAAATTTTCTTTCTGGGCTTTTCAGATTATGCCATTGTATCAACATCTTCATGCTTATGTGAGGACAAAGTTGATGGACACCTACCCTTCCTATATCAGCCCAACTGGATGCCTCCCAGCCCATTTGCTTGGTAAGAAACTCCAGGAACTCTCGGTGTACTTTGTTCTTTGTTATTTCCACCAATAAAATTGTTTTTTGGAAGGAGGCCCAACATAAAACTTTTGGAGATTTTTGCGAATGAAGTTAGTAGCATTATCAAAATCACATTTTGCAAGCACTTTCTTCAACATTAAAGCCATTTAAAATTGTTCTTAATTGCATTACTTTATTTTACACATAAAAGGTTATTATGTTGGCCACAGTCCAAAGGATAAGGAGTTATTTAGGATAACTAGAAAGAAAACTCCGAGTTCAAATGACAGTGGAAATTGGGAAAATAAGTTTACAATTTAAGTTGATTAACTAAGCTCTTGAAGTGGAGCTTGGCATTTTAGTATTATATTGTTAGCGCTTGGTAGGCTGGGGGTGGTCAGGGGTGAGAGAAAGGCTTTCTAGAATTAAGGTATAGCTTGAGTGAAAGCTTCATAAATTTATTCTAAACTGTACCAATTACTTTCACTGGAATCATATGGGTTATGAATGAAGTTTTTGCCATGAAGAAAAATGCCTAGCTTAAGAGGAGACTCAATCTTCCAAGAACTTTCTATCCTGCCACGGAGACTTTGTAGACCATGAAAGACCTAGGGTCTTTTACTGAATCATCTAATTCCCTTATAGAGAGTGGCCATCCTTCCTTCCTCTGTACCACTCCTTAGAAGCTAAGGTCAAATAAAATATGTGTTTGAAAAGTTCATGTCATGCATACATAGTGTTCCTACCAAACTAAGCTGCTGGTAGCTAATTCTTCTCAACAGCTAAAGCTCTCAGCAGGAGAGAATATGGACAAAGGGCCTGTAGAGACTTTTACTCTAAGGCAATATATAAGTACTCTCTACAATGTCTTTAGCAGGAATTCTTCAGTAATTTAGTTTCTGCTTAAACCTGTCTGGTGTGTTGTGGCTCTTCCTTCCTTCCTTC